>NC_091791.1:157835000-158135000 GCF_041296235.1 Equus asinus
CAGTAGGGTGAGAAATCCCACTCACAGCCTTGACTGACCCAGGGACTGCACAGCTTCTCGAGTGTGTTTCCACATCCTTTTTGTAACAATCTCCTAGTTGCTTCATAATAGTGCCTACCTTATATTGAACACCCACTGTATGCCGGAGACGTGAGCTAGGGTTTCATGAACGTTGTCTCATTTTAGCCTGACCACAATCTTTCAAAAAATGTTTTATTTGCCCATTTTATAGAGAATAAAATTGAAGTTCAGAGAGTCTAAGTAGCTTGCATAAGGTCAAACATCTTATATGGACAGTGTTAGGATCAAACCCACGTGGTCAGGCTCCAAAGATGCTTACTATGCAAAAATAGAGAAATGTAAGAAAAGAGGGATGCATAATACTATAGGGAATGATGGGGAGTGCAGTTAACCGAAGACATCATGGTCATCTAAGGACTGAATAAAATACGTCTACTGGTCAATTAATGCCTGCAGTCTGCAACCTGGACAATGTTATACTGCCTCTGCTTTAGGAATCTTACAAATAGCCATTCTCTGGTAGCAAAGATACAACCATGTAACACCAATGGGAAAAAATACGGATTTCATTTATCTTCTACCCTCTTCATCTCCACATGAATATCATGATCAGGGAAGGAGACAATTGTGTAGAGGTCAGTCAACACAGCCACCTTAGGTCAGAATCTAAGGCGACCGCTTACAGTTATTATTTTGTTGTTGACAAACACCAACAGTTGTTTGTGAATTTCAGGCAGCAATGTCTTTCTCTCTCTCAGTTTGTGTACAGATTTTCTTGGTTGAATAACGGAAAAGTTACTCCTAATGAATATTAAAAGCCTGTAATTTAGTTAAAAACAATGTTGTCCACACTTTTTTCCTGAGTAATTTCAGTTGTGTTTTTTTTTTAAATCAAGCATAAATGGTAGATAATGTTCCTCTGAATGAGGCCCTTAGGTTTTCTTAGCTGAGGCTTGTTTAGCTTGCCAAGTTTAAATATTTTCTGAACTGAGCCCAGAACTGAGAAGCCTTCATCACAGCGCAGCATTAAAAATGATGGATATGATACATATTTAATACAATAAAATGGCCATTTATATGCCCATACTAGACACAGGGGAAATCCTCACAGGAAAGATTTCTTTTTTTTTTTTTTTTTTTAAGATTTTATTTTTTCCTTTTTCTCCCCAAAGCCCCCCGGTACCTAGTTGTATATTCTTCGTTGTGGGTCCTTCTAGTTGTGGTATGTGGGACGCCGCCTCAGCGTGGTTTGATGAGCAGTGCCATGTCCGCGCCCAGGATTCGAACCAACGAAACACTGGGCCGCCTGCAGCGGAGCGCGCGAACTTAACCACTCGGCCACGGGGCCAGCCCCCCTCACAGGAAAGATTTCTAAAATCAAAAGGGGCCTATTCTCTAATCGATGTGAGGGAATTTACACGGATAACTCCCATTAATGCTAATGGGTGTTATGAGCTTATGTCCTCCATGCACCATTGGAAAGATACACTCAGTGCCACTTGAAAGGAAGCTGTTGCACTGATGAAATTCCATAAGAGTGTTCTGGAAGATTGAAAATTTGAAGAAGAGCTAAAATGGTAGGAAAGTTGCAGCCATAGTTTGCTTCAGGAAGGCAACTGCATTCCCAGCTCAGAGGGACTGGGTTCAGGGCGACTGTCACCAGGAGAGGTCCTGGGAAAGTGTGAGTCATGGCGAAGTGTGGTTGTAATATTCAGACTCATAAGCTGTATTTTACGATACCTTTAATTTTTAAGCATTGTTGGTTAGGTAGTCAGGTAGGTTTGGGGAAATGAGTGATGCCGGAAGTAATTATAACAAATCAAGTCTGAATCACGTGACTGCATTTGCTTCCTCTTACTCTAGGGAGAGAAAAATAGCTGACTATATAGACCTGGCTGCCTCCGCCCCAACCTCCAGGAAGAAGAGAGACATTTCCTCTGGCTTGCTTAACTAAGATGCCTTTAGGACCTTTATGTCTGAGGCTAGTCTATTAGCAGTTTCTATTAAGCATTGTGCGACAAATCTGAGGGATGATGTCCTCTTGTCTGGGTCAGCTTCACCCAAAGTGGACTAAAAAGAATGGTTATAGAGCAGTTGGAGCTACAATTCCCCTGGACAGGTATGTTTTGCAGCCACTGAAAGTGGTCCATTTAATAGAAATACATGTTAAAGCAACTCTTCAATGCAGAGAAACTCATGGTTATTCACATACAGAATTTCACATTTAAAACAGCTCTCTTTCCCTAGTTTTGCAGCAGAGAAAAACTGAAACAGCAAGGGACTAGATCAAAAACCACTTGGAGAATGTAGAATGGCTAATTATACAACTCTCCATTCCGGTGTTGTGTGTTCTCCTCTTCTGAACACTCTTGCAGTGTTTCCTCTGTGCCTTTCTTGTGGCACTAATCACACATTATATTGTATTATAATTATCTATGTGCTCGTCTCAGATGCCCTAAACCACAAATTCTTGAAGTCAGGATCCATTTCTCATTCAGCCCTGTGTTGTCAAACTTGCAGTAGGTGAGTTTCCATCTCTCATTTTTAGTGCATGCCCAATGTTCTATGACATTCTTTCCAGAATACATGTAAACTTCTTTGAGGAAAAGGGGCAGAAGGAGTTCAAGAAGTATGAGAGTGGTCTCTGAGCCTTTGAGAAGAAGGGGAGATAAACTACCAGAGTCTGCACTGGACTCTCACAGGATGAGCAGCCCTGCAGAAACTTTCTCCCTCACGCTCCATGTAGGCTCGGTGCCCCATCGATAATCTTTCATGACTGAAACGGAACACACTGTTCATACATTAAAATGCCACATAACACTATTACCTCCTATTGAGTTTTTTAAAAATCACATTGATTTTTATTTTTGGATAGTCCCATACACTTCGTGTTTCAAGAGGAGAATTAAGACCCAGTTGAAACGGAACAAATGGCTTCATTTGTTCCTTTTGTATACTTCTTTATGAAAGTCTCAGGAGACTTAGCTGAAATGGCAAAACCTAAACTCTAGACATGAAGTCTAAAATAATATAGCTGACTCTATGATACTTGAAATCCTGAAACAAGGAAAATACTTAAGTCTTATAAGTGATGTAAACCAAGACAACTACATTTGAGAGGAAGTCACTTGACGGCAGAGACCTGGTCGTATCCTGTTCCTGTTACAAAGTCTGGTATTGGGCTGGAAACTGATGGGGCTCAAACATTATTTTAAGGATCATCAAAATGCTGATCAATTTAGTCAATTTCATAAATAAAAGTGGTCCATCCCAGCTTCTGGGTGCCAAGTAGGAAAATTAGCTGGTTAGCCTTCTATACATCCACTTTTTGTTCCTTAGTCCTGGCATCATAGAGTCACATACATTTTCGTTTATATATTTCACAAATGAGAAATAAAGTCCTTAAAAATTCAAGCAATACCCTTTTAGTTTATTTACACTATTTTATTTCAACAACTGAATAATTTTAAAGAACATCAAACAATTGTATGATTAATCAGAATGCAAAAGAAAAGTTCGTTTTATTTTCACTCCTGAACACATCTTTTCTACAGAAGTCCTCCATTGACCTCCACCATGATACCCACTGGTGGTCGCAAGTTTGGCCCGATAAACAGTTCAGTAGCATGCAGGAGAGACATAGAGTTAAAACGAAAATTAAGCACTTTATTGACTAGAAGAATTAATATCCCAACAAAAAATAAAATCCATATGTACTTTCTTGCTGACGAAAAATGATGTACAGATAGCACAGACTATTGATTCGAACCAATTGAAGTTAAAGCAGAATATTTATTGGGCTTTACAGTATTAAGTGCCCTAAATTCCACTTAGTATCACTAGCTGCTAGCGCTGCAGAATTCTAGAATTGCACCCTGCAGTTTGTACTAATTGGTGGGAAATGTAGGCCTGATGTCAAAGACAACTATAATTGTCTGATGAAAATAACTTGCTTTTGACACCAGTATATGTTGCACCCCGTATATCACATCCTCCTTGCATAAATAAGGAGGTGTTGTTTTATATAGCCAAGGTAATTATAATTGGCTTTAATGTATCTGAAATAACTACGTATAAAAGTGTTGTAAGAAAGAAGAGGCTTATGATGACCTGGTAGCATTTATGACAAAATGGTTGCACAAGGAATTTAAAAAAAAAGAAGACTAACTAAAAGCATGGGCTTGTATTATGCATATATTAGAACGTTAGAAAGCTGTGATCTAGAGACGATCCTATTTTGACCATAATGCATTTTGTCATGTGAAGATTAAATGTGGGGGACGTTTACATTTCTCCAACTCACTGAGCTTCCACCTCCAGACTTGCATTTTTTTCTCACATCAATAGACATCTTTTTAAACATTGTAGTCATGTCTGTCTCTCTTGACAGCAAATACAATTTAATAAATAAAATTCCATATGATAAATATGTTAGATTTAAGGAGAAGCTTTGATAAAGTGTAGACGTTTTCAAAAATGATTTGTGAAAAACAAATAAATATAACAGGGCTAATGTGTTACCAGCTCCAAATATATTATCGATGATGCGCAGAAGTATAATGACCCAAAAGAGCATTTGCACAGGTTTTCACACTGCTTAAATTACTGCCAGATAGAAAAAAAAAAAAAAATTCTCCAGAAGTTGGACCCATTGCCTCCGTAGATCAACATCTGACTGTAGCATCATCTTGGCTTGTCACTAAATTTCAAATCAACAGCAGCCGCCGATAACTTATAACAAGGGAGTATTTTCACTTCACAAGCATCAAATCCTGTGGCACATTTTTATAATGTGCAGTCTTCCCTCCTAACCCCTATTCTAACCTTCTGCCACGTTTCGAGTCTCCTGACCCACTGTCTTTCTAGTTGGCCAAACCCACTCCATTATCTCGGAATCTTCTCTTACACCAATATTTACAGACGAATTTAGAAAGAAGTGCTGGCCCCTCCTCATTTCTCTGCTCTTCCGTTTTACGGCATTCATTATACTTCACACCAAAAACGTACTTCACATCCCCTCATTTCCCCATTCGGGATTGTGATGTTAACATTTACTTAGTGTTAAAATAAGGCAAGCAATATGCTAAATGCTTTACGGGCATTATTTCATTGATTCCTCACATTGATTCTGTCAAACAGCTACTAATAATTATTTCCATTTTACAGATGAGAAGGCCGAGATTTGACATCAACGCCTGTGCTCTTAACAGCGTAGTAATACCACCTATCCTCTATGAAATTGTTGTTTACGCCGCATTCAGACTTTTTTCAGATTCATTACATTTACCTAGCAAGAATGACCATCATACAGCCTCTATCACATAGAATACAATTATGACCTTTTGATAATGACAACCAAAATATATAATGTTTAATATTTAAATAGCTTCAAATTTTCATAATTTTTAGATATCTTTGGAATATTTCAATAATTATGCTAGGGAATTGGTATGCAATACCCTGATGAAATCATAGAAAATCCTCTACCAAGATGCTGTACTAAGTCTTGAATTAATAAAATAACAGTTTACAAACAAGATGCATCTATAGTGATAAAAATAGGGTGAAAGAAATGGGGAGATCTCTTGGAAAACACCCTGCAATTTACAAAGTGGTCTCCTTTGCTCAGTTATGTGTATAATGTTTCAAAATTCCCAACTTTCCTTTTTATGTATATGACCAACCACACAGTCATACGTTTCTTTTTATGAAAGTGTGTGTGAGTGTATTTCTCCATATTTTGAAAAATACTATGAAAGGAATTTATTGACTATATCCTGTTTTTAACATATTTAATTTCTCTTTGTAGCAATAGTATAATTTCTAAATGTAAAGTTAACTGTTAATGCTGAATTAGAGTAGAATTAAGAAAATTAAAGAGAATAATTACTGACAGTCTCTCCAAATACACTTGGTCAGAGCCACCTGCATAGTAGGACGATCCAGTTGTTTTCACAATGGAGTTGTGTTTATTAAAGAAAATGTGTTGAATTTTTATGGGCATTTAAATTAGCAAAAGCATTCTGGTGCATCATACAACCATTTAGTGGGGACCTGCTTTGTTTCAGACGATGTAATGAGTGTGATATATAGATGATAGAGGTGGAGATAGATTCTCTCTACATAATAACATAAAAATACTAATAGAAATAGCAGCCAGAATCTATTGACCATTTCCTATTTCGCCTGCATTATGATAAGTTACTTATTCACTAACACGTATTTATTGAGACAAATCTGGTTCCAGGTTGCAGGATAGAGAAACGAGTAGAACAGGCAGGAGCTAAATAAGGGTAAGTACTATTGTTAGCCTCTGTTTTACAGATAGTAAAGTTGAACCTCAGAAGTATATAGGAAACTTATCCAGCATCATCAGGCAGGGAAGTAATAAAGATGAGATTTAACTTCTACATCTATTAACTTAAAAAATTTCGTTCTTACTCCCCTACAACATCCTGCCATGCTGTGTACAATTCAGGCTCACTACTACTGTAGTCATGGAGCATTTTCACACTGTTTGGATAAGGGAAACTTAAGATCAGTACTCGCCCATATTTAATTCCTGATATAAGTTTTTATAAAATAAACTTCCAGGGAGTTATCAAAAGGGACTATTTTGATCTTTAAATCAACAATTAAAAATCTGAACAAATTATATACTATTGGGTGGTGAAATTTAGAGCCACCATTTCTTCAAGAGGGAACTCTTTAGTGCAGCTTGCATTCACAGATTTTCATGAAAGGCTGCCATTGTGGGGTAAGAATGTGAGTAAGAATAGCTGTCTTAGTTCCAAGCCATAGTTCTGACATTAACTAGCTATTTTAACTTTTTGACAAAATTTAATGAGTGCTTATTAAACATCAGGCATTGAAATAAGTGCTAGCGATACAATGGTGGGAGAGAAATATCCCTGATTTTATGTAGCATACAATCTAGTCAGAGCAGTAGATATTGCACATATAGTTGAAAATTGAGAATGGTGAAACTTAAGAATAGGGTGTCTTAAAGAAAGATTAACTTGAGGGAATGATTGGAGAAATCAAATTAGACTGAGGCTTCAGGGAAAGGCCACTAGCTGGAAGGAAATGTTAAGCTGAATCCTAAGGGACAAGTAGGATTGGCACCAGTAAAGAGTGTCGGGAAGAGCCTTCTCAGGGGACACATACAAAGACCCCAAAGACTCAGGACTGGGAAATAGCTAAGCATGTATTAGTCAGGCCAGTGGGCTGGGAGTGGGATGGGAGGCAAGTGACACTGCAGAGCTAGATGGAACCAAATCGTGAAGGCCTTGTTGACAATGTTGGCAGGTGGAAGACAAGCCAGTTCCGTGAGGCCTTTCAGTTCCTGTCAGCAGTAAAGTGAGGAAGTGAGGCTGGATGGGATGTGAGATCCCTTCCAGCCACTATATTCCATAGGGCTACATTAACTAAGTTCAACTCTATGTGATCAACTATAATATGCCAAGTCCTGTGCTGGGGATACAAAGATGTGTATTACAAAGTGATAATCCATGGCGTCTATTTCTAAGGTGCCTGGAATCCAATGAGGAAAAAGGAGATGAGAACAGGTAACTATAATAGAATGTAAAAAATGGTATCGCAGAGGAATGCATATTGCATAAGAGCATAGTAGAAGGAGTGCTCAAATTATTCATGTCATTTACTTGTAAAATATTACATGGAAGAATTGTGTTTTAGGATTTCCTGTGATTAGCATAGCTTGACAAAGAAGTTCTCCATAAAGTCTCTTCAGGGAACATCACTTTGTCTTGGTGCTTACCATTCCTATCCAGTCTTTTGGGTCTAATCATTGCCATCAGAAGCCCCTTGCTAAAGTGTAAATATAACACATGGATGCAATAACATTAACTCAGAAAAACTGGTTTCAATTTGTGAGTCAAGTCATTTAGAAGTAGCTTCTTGGAATGTTGCTTCCAAAAGGCATCTGAGGCCTCATGCAAACTCAACAGAAGGAATGGTAAGCTCAGTTCTCATGTTTAGATGGGTAGGGCTGGAGGGCACCATGTATTTGCCATCTCTGCTTTAACTCGATATTTAGTTTGACATGTGGCATTATTACCCCTGGATGCATGAACCTATAGGCTTTATTCACAGTTAAGTCCTGCACAGGTGTTTACTTTCTACTTACATGGTTAAATTCTGCAAAGGAGAGGCCTGGAAAGAATGAAAGACAGGGTGGATTTATGCCATTAGGGTGCCAGGGAAAACCAAGATGTCCACTGGATGTCATGGTGGAGGCCTCGGGCAGCCAGAGTTCTGTACACGTGGGGTGTGTGAGGTTGAGAAGAATGAGGAGATGGTGTGTAGGAAACTCCAAAATCACGCTTAACCTTCTGCATCACCATCTGCCGAAGCTGTACACGTAGGATACCAGTTTGCGTTGCCTAAAATGAAATGAAAGTAAGGATTCCTGGTAGTACCATGAAGAAAGGCACTGTCGACCTTACAGACAGTTTCATTCTGATCCCATTTCTGCATCTTGTGTAGAAAGCTCCTGAAAGCAGCCATCGAGGTAAGTGAGCCTGAGAAGGGGCCAAAGTGAGTGATGCCACGAAGCCCAGAGCAAAGTTTCCAGAATCTCCTGCCTTCAATAAGAGATGAGCTGCCCTAAGAATAACAGACATGTTCTGACACTTTTCCCCTGTTGCATATGTTAATTCTTTGCGTGTGATATTGTTTTACACAAAATAATTACATTTGATTGATAACTTCGATGTCACATTTCAATTTAATTGGAAACAACCCAATATTCTCTCTTAAAAGAGGAAAAAGAATGCAGAAAATGTACAAGAGGAAAATATTCCTTTTTCTCTTTGTAGTTTTCAGCCAAATTAGAACGCTTACAAAAGATCTCACTTCTTTCTGTAATAAGTGCTATACCCTTACATAGATAAGTATTTTTTATCAAATAATTTACTACAGGCTTAAGGAAAAATAACTTTCACGCAGTTTATGTTAAGATAAAATTATATTTTATAACACAATATTAAGCATAATTATGGATTTTTGTAAACAAAATATTATTCTCAGTGAAATAAATCTTCATAATTGGTAATATTAGTCAAAGATTGAAAAAATAAAGTTGCTTGTGCTTTTAGAGCAATTTGAAAGTCTGTTTCATTTTGAAAAATAACAAAACTATCTTCATTCATACTTAATTACCCTTAATTTGCTGGACTATTTTCTGCAAAAATAACAATACAGGAGCATAAACAGCCTCATGTTCATATTCATAAGGTCATATTATAAATTATTGCAGATACAATTAATAATATTAAACATATTCCAACAATCTTCCTGAAACAGAGTCACAGAAGCTTCACCTCTTGCAAAATTAGCATGCAAATAGTTAAAATATTGAAATGAACCTAAAGATTGATACTCTAATAAATCAGCCCTGCTATAATTTGTTGACAATGAGTAATCCATCTGAGACAAAGTGAAAGTAGCTGTAGAAGAAAACTTAACAGAAAAATTACGCCCACGGAGCATTTAAATGTAGGTGCTGAATAAATTATCTATACATTAAAAGGCTCATATATTTTAAAGAAATGATGAAAAGTTTGAAAAAATCTGAGAAAATTTAACAAAAAGCAATAGAATTCTAAATGCGATCAAAACTACAGGAGAACTCTATTAAATGTATAACCTTGTTGCACACAAATTACTCTTTTCAGAGCCTGTTCTTTTATTGGATTGCTCTGCCATTTTATGGAATATATTTTAATGTTGTACAAAGAAAATGAATTTCACGGATTTGATTTAACAGTTCAGTTTCTTCATGTTACTATCTCGTGCTATGATGGAAGTTTGCTCTTTTATTCATTTATCTACTCCATTATAGGTTTGACAAGGTTTCAGTGTCGGGGGGATGGGGTACAGCTTAGGGTATGATTCAAGGATAGTCTATCATTTTATCAGGACTGTTCAGCGCATGCTCCCTAAGACAGCATCTGATCAATAAGAAGTTAGATTCAGCAAATCATTTGACCTACACTCTGACAAAAGACTAGATTAGGAATCTTTCCAGGGCTTGTGGAATATTGCAGACCAGGCTAGAGAGCTGATTTGTGGAAACTGTCTTCTACTTTTTAAATTACCTTCATTGATTTTGATTCTTTTGAAACTTGGTTTATTTTGCAGCAAACTTAATTGTGGGGTATTACTGTTTCTGGAAAGGAGCTTTTTAAATAGTAAAAACAAAATGATGATATAAATACACTGACAGGAGCAGACAATATTCTGTACTTTAGTTATTCAAAGCTTTATGTTTATAGTGGCTATTATTATTATTATTATTAATTATTATTATTATTTTAGAAGAGGGCATGATGATATAAGGCCACCGAATTCAAAAGACAGCAAATGCTTTGCCTTACTCCTATAACCGTGGGGCAAGTTTACATTAGCAAAACATAGAAAACATAGTCTAGAGAAAGTGGATTTTGGTACTGAACAATCTGTTTTTTGTACTCCTCTTCTTATCTTGGGATTCCATTGGAAAGAAGACCAAAGTTAAGAGTTAATGGAAAAAATTGGGAAAGGCCACTGGCAGTTTGTCTCTGTGTCCATTTGCAGTTCTGCTTCCCTTTCCAGAATGCACTTTTTAAAATGATACTGCCCTTCCGCCTCAATCACATCCCTAAGGATGTCTATAGTCAGCTGTGTCATCCTTTAGGAAAAACTAAATGTACCAAACAAACAGACAAATAAAAGTAGTGTATCATATGCTAAATTTAGTGAACCAGAAGAGATCCTACAGACCATCAAATCTAAAACCCTCATTTTACCCATGAGGAAACCAAGGCTCAGAAATTATTAGTGAACTCACCCAAGGTCACTGAGCTAGCTAATAGCAAAACCAAGATCAAATCTAAACTCCCTGAATTTCTGAACACTCTGCCGCCATGTTGTGCTCCAATTTGGAAAGTCAGCAGGAAGAGATATCCGAATGCCAATGAGACTAGAGGATTATTTACAGACATTTGATTTACACTATAGATCTAGTAGAGTTTAGAAAAAGAGGTATTAGAAAAGAAAAAGTATTTATAAAGTTTTACAGTTTTTTCAGTTAATCCTAACCATTCTCTCACAGAGACAGGTGAATGATAAGACTCAAGTTTCTTTCCTGCGTTGAAAATGGTTTATAAGCTGTCTGACAGGAAAAGTATCAATAATAATCTAAGAATTGTCCTACATGTTTAAAAAAATCAGTGTAATTAATCAATTCAGGAAATATTTGTTTAAAACGTGCTTTTGTTAGTACAAAACTTTGGATAGCAATTACCTTCTACATCAGCCTGGAATCCTTTTAACTGTATCAATAAAATTACTACACAGACCAGGCATTTGAGAGATAAAAGGAAGAAATGATTTTCCTAATAACATAGAAAATATAAAGCAGAGCTGAAACCAAATCATTTATCTTCAAACCCATAAGCTGGTGGGGGGATAATATGAAAAAATGGTTACCCTCATCAGTTAAACCTGGCTGTAAGTAGATATTTAACAATGATTTTAAAAAATCCTGCAGAATTGTGAGCAGGACCTAGGTAAGGTATGCTAGGAGGCAGGAAACGTTGGGTACACCTATTGGCGATAACGATAGTAAAGAAGTTTTGAAGCATAAGTAGACATTTTAAAATAGAAAATATATTTGACATGCAAGAAATTTTCAAAAGTGGGAAAAACACAAGGACAGAAAAAACGGAAGGCTTTGTTAGGTTCACACATGACTCATTTTTAAGGGCAATCATCTAATTATTTAAAGTTCAAATTAATTACACTTGGCTCCCAGGAGAAGTAAGGGTGGTTTAAGTTTTGGATGTTAACAGGTTAACACGTATGAGATGAGTGTATTCGTTTGGGCCCTTACTTCTGTCTGTGCTTACACTAAGTAACATTACTGTTGGTAAAACAAAATTCATTGAAGTTTTTATCAGACAACAACGCATATCATACAATTTGAGTTTTATTATTTTTGCTTATGCAACTGTAAGGAAACCTGGATAAAATATAGAAGTGATTTTCAGGCATGAAGCAGGCATTTTAAGAAGATTTTTGAAGAAGAGAAAAAAGAACAAGAATGTGTTTCTGATCCACGCATTTCAGAGCTGCCACTATAGTGTTCTGAATTGTCTTGTAATTAATTCTTTCTGTTGCATATCATTCTGAGACTACTCATTTGGAGAAAAGATGTAGAACTCCTTGTCTGGCCTTTCTGAATCTATTTTTCACAGTTGCAAAGTATTGGTCAAACAAATTAAATTACTGTAGCAGTATGTAACTAATTTTATGTAAATTAAGGTGTTAATGTTCTGAATCACATTCCTGAAAATGGTCTGTTTTCTCTTGCAGCTTTTCTTCATTAATGGTGCTAGGAATAGTCAAATCGAAAAATTAATTCCTACAATACTAAGTGGATAAATTGTCACCCTTTGACCCCTGGAAGAATTAGATCTAAATATAGTTTTATGGTCAGCTCAGTCTACACTTGTCAGTAGCCCAACAAAATAAATCAACGTTTGAAACTTAATGCAACTAGGGGTGAGATGATATGAAATAAATTCCATCTTGTTTATATAGGAGGAGATGTTTTAGAGCTAATGGTCAAATTGTGTGATGCAGAATTAGTGCCAAGCTTGGACCTTTATGGGCAGTCTTTCTGCTCCCAATTAAAGGTACCATCTTACTCCAACATCTATTCTCTGTTTGAACTTTGCAATCTCCACCTCAAGAATGACCCATATGAAATCATAGAATATCAGTTGAATAAAATATTTATAATTGGAAATACCTAAGAGAAATTGAAGTCAGAAAAGAAGAGCAAATTCATCATCTATTGAAACACTTTCCAAAGCATATTAAAAAAAAAATCAAGGGGTTTTCTAATCACTTGGCAAACTCACATAACCCATTGATTGAATTAAAATTGTTTCTTGAGGCGAACGCTTAAATTATTTATCTGTTGGGATTTTTATCTGGATAATAAATGTTCATCCCCTTCCTGAAGTGCAATGCATATAGATAACAAGGCAGCACAGAGTTCCAGAAAGGTAACCGGATCATAAGTATTGTTTCTGTGATAAACGGCAGCTCGAATTTCATAAGAAATGGTTTTTCCGAATAACTCACCATAGTTGAGACCAAAGTACTACCTTCCTAGGTGCCAAAAGACGTTTTTTAATTTTAAAAAATCAAATATATTTTTATGTCTGTTTGCAAAATATTTCCTAACAACCTTTTTGTCATCCTTTTTAAACCTTCCAACAAATAAAGGACCTATTGATAACCGAAGCCTATCTAATCATGCATTTGGGTGGAATGAAAAACACTGTCTCTTATTTTCCATTCTCATTTAGGTCCTTAAATGCATTCTGAAACTTCCAAATTTAATAAACAGAATAGCAAACAGCATACTACAAATTTTAAAGAAGACCCTCAAATACAACGTACTGAGACTTTAACCAGTTAATACGATGAGTTCCACACTGTGACCCCCTCAGACGTCGATAGTGAAAGTGCTCCCTACAGTTAACAGATAGCCACGTTATGTAACTGGCCAGATCAAAAGGCAGCAGCAGAACTAAAACGAACTGGGAGATACTGAAGGGAGAACAATGTCCGGTCTGCAAACCAGGCTGATCTGGTAATTTCACATGTAATACAGTTTAAAGAGCCAGCCCCTGCCTGTCACCTGCGCTCAGGAAAGGCCCAACTTGAGAAAAGGGGTAAAAGGAACTACTAGCCCAATTTTATTGGGAATCGGTGGAGTAATGCCTTTGAGAGAAGAAGGCATGAGAGCTGTCAGAATTTAAAAGGGAAGCTCTGTGGAATCAAGGTTGTATCACTATTATTCAGGTAAGTGACTATGAGCATCAGCATGTGTCATTCCAAACACTCACTTAAAAATTTAAACATGATTAGCATCCTCCAAGTGAAATAAATCACAATGAATTCTCCACCTTCCTATTACCTTATTACTAAATTCCTGGAATTTTTTCAAAGCCAGCTGCACTGGGGCTGAGAGACATCGGAGGAGCTCACCCAAGGAGGCACATGGAGAGGCAGTCAGCTCCTGGTTCATAAGCTAGGCCTGGGTTCTAACTAAATCTCCAAGCACTTTTCATGCATTAAGCTTAACACCCTCTGAGACAGGCTGCTTGAGGGCTCTTTTTTTCTTTAAATATATTTAGTTCTTATAAAATCAATAATGTCTTTCCAGCCCTCAGTATTAACAATAGTTTATACTTCCATAATACCTTTTTTTCCTACTGCATCCAAAATACACTCATTCATCCTCTGACTCCTGGCAAGTAGATGTCCTTATATATCTTTACATGCCCCACATACCTAGCACAGTGCCTTGATTAGAAACATCTTTTTCTAGTGAAAAAGACACTGGCACAAAATCAAAAGAGGCCGTATCAAGTGCTAGCACCAAGCCATACTGGTGTAACTTGGGGCAAATCATTCAACTTCCATGAGCTTCCTTACTGATCTTACAGCTCTGAGAAATAAAATGAAAAATAAATATGAAAGTATTTCCGATTATTAATTAATTAATTAAATTTAATTCCTTTATCTATTCAAAGAGTATTGTGGCACTACTGTGTGCCAGCCACGTGCTAGGTACTGGGAATACATCATAAACAATGTTGGTCCCTCCTTCCAAGCAACTCACGATCCAGCTGAACAAATGACATCACATAAGTATTAATGTGCATGATGATGATTATGAAAGGAAAGGGCAAAGTATGTAAGCCCAGTCTATGTGGTCAGAGAACAGGCTCAACAAAGGTGAAAATCAGCTTATGGTAGCTACTCAAATATATGTTTATAAACAAATGGTAAGGCTAAGTCACGAAAAAGACGTTACTTTTTCTATCAGCAAGCAGAAATGCATTGAAAGAATTAAGAAGAGAACCCAGAAATTTAAATTCTTTGCCTGGTGTTTTTGTCCACTAGGTTATATATTTGAGACGCTGGTGGGTGGAAACAAAGAAGGAGGCATCTGTTCATAATGTTGTCATGAGTGACATCCACTTTCTTTTTTTTTTTCGTTTTTATTTTTTGAGGAAGATTAGCCCTGACCTAACATCTGCCACCAATCCTCCTCTTTTCGCTGAGGAAGACTGGCCCTGAGCTAACATCCATGCCCATCTTCCTCTACTGTATATGTGGGACTCCTACCACAGCATGGCTTGCCACGCAGTGCCACGTCGGCACCCAGGATCCGTCCGAAATGGCGAACCCCGGGCTGCCGAAGTGGAACATGAACACCTAAGCGCTGCGTCACCAGGCTGGCCCCAGGACATCTACTTTCAAAGGAGATGGTTGATCACATTATATTGGGGCATTGTTGTAATGCTCCAGATCAGTGCCCTTGGACTGCCTTTGTGGTAAGACTCTCTTCTGAGGTCTATTTAGTACCTCATGTGAAGTAAGCGCTCTACTTTAAATGGAGACCTAATTCATTCTGAAAACTTCATTGTAATATGCTTCGTTGCAACAAAGTCAAAATATATTAATTGAACAAAAAATCATAGCAGCTTAATACAAGTGTTGAGATGGAAGAGGAAAGAGGAAATAAAGACTAACTGAGCCCCTCCTACCCTCCAGGCACTGTGCGGGTATGCTTTCACATATATTGCTTGGCTTAATCCTATTTAAAATGTTGTGAGTTTCTTAGCCAGGTGATCAAGGTCAACATCAACAGTGATGCCATGTGGGTAGTATATACCCTTGATATGAAATGATGAGAATGACACTTTACCTCTGTTGTCTTCCTTCTGAAAAACCAGAATTATGAGAAAAACATCAGACAAATTTCAATAGAGGGGCATCCTACAAACCAGCTGAGCAGTACATCTCAAACTTGCCAAGGTCATCAAAAACAAGGAAAGTCTGGGAAACCGTCACAGTCAAAAGGAGCCTAAGGAGACATGATGACAGATGTAACGTGGTTGTGGTGTCCTGGATGGGATCCTGGGACAGAAGCAGGACATTGATTAAAACTAAGGAAATCTGAATAAAGTATGGATTCTAGCTAATAATAACATATCAGTATTGGTTCATTAATTGTAGCAAATGAAACACACTAACGTAAGTTGCTAATAATAGGGGATATCGGTTTCTGGATATATAAGAACTCTCTGTCCACTCTTTGTAATTTCTCTGTAAAACTAAAACTGTTCTAAAAAATAAAATTTCCTCTTTTAAAAGATGTTTTTAGGTTTTATTAATCTCGTTTGACAAATGAGGAAAATTTAAGTAATTTCTCTAACATCATGTAGACATAATTTGAACACACATCTTCCTAAATCAAAATCCCACACTCTGGCCAAGGTAGCACGCTCCCTCTCCAAGGAATCTGGTTCTGGATCAAGGAAGTGTCATTAACAACACCCTACATCATGTTTTATTATTTTCAAATTTCTACCACAAGGAAGTATATAAAAACAATAGAAAAAGAATTTCTATAGCTGGTTAGCCAAATGTCATGCATCTCTACTCAAGACTTTATTGGCCATTTCCTCGAAATAAAACCTACATCTATGATAACAAATCTTGTGTTTTGAGCTGATGTTCACACATACATGCACACACCCACACAATATGCACACGCACACACTCGCACAAGAGAAATAGTTAGCTAAATGCATGATTTTAAGTTGCGGTTAGCTTCTGGAAAGTATTCTTCCCCCAACTAATATAGCAAACAAGAAGGAGTCACTCATTCGTCAGATTCTCCTTACTCTATATTGTTTATACAGCCAAATAATACATAAATTCTCCATTGTCTCATTGTTTCAGAAAGATATGTTCAAATTAATGAAAGTCACTATACACATACACCAAACATTCATTTATTCATTCATTCATTTCCAAAAGAACCTAATACCATGCAATGTTCTCAAATAAATTTAATCATGATATGATATTCAGGTGGTGATATAGGCCCAGCATTGTGCTATAGATGACCTAACAGGCCAGAAGAGGCATCTCAGCAAAGGAGACAGCATGAGGAAAAGCCCAGAAACACAGAGGTGGAGGATCTGTGCCAGAACCAGCAACCAGTTGGTAGAGTATTTAAATGTTCGGATGTCTTAGAACTCTTAGAAAGCAAATGTCATTCCAGAAAATTTTATAACCTAAATATTTCTGCTTCTTTAAAACAGATAATATGTCATATATTAACTGATAGGTATGTGCTTGTTTATTTAATAATTCTAAATTCTGGGCATGTTTACCTTCTTCATGAAAATGTCTGCTAATTTGGTAAAACTGGTCGTAACAAAATATATTGGTCCTATCTATAAGATTGAGTTTAGTCAAAATGTGGTTAAGAGTTCACGCCCATGTTGAGTAAGTCTAGGGAACCGGTAATTTCATCAACATTTTATTTTTTAATTGTGATGATGAATAATGAATTGTCAACCCTGGAAACTTTATAGTAGCTAAAGGGCCATCAATATTTCCAGATGCAAAGTTAAACCAACTTTTACAGATGAGAGATGCCTTTAGAATGGCTGTGATGAAATGTATTTCACCAGATGAATTTCTGTGATATGATTGCAAAATGAACCTCTCTCGTGCTCGCTCTTTTTTTTAACAGGCAAGGGAAGGGGCAGTCAGTCTGAGATTTACACCTGATTTGTGTTATAGTAATCTTTGAAATTAAGAAGTGTATCCTTGCATTTCATTAAATTCTGGCTAATGAGATAACTGTCTTCCCAAGGAGGGAATGATAAAGTACTCAGGCCATAAAGCATAAATTAATACTGCAAGGTTAAACACTGGAACTAACTCATGTTTCAACAAAAGCCCCTACCAGCAGTTAAATTAACTGACATAAATACCATAAAATCTGTCTTTATTTTAGTTTCAGATGATGCTTCTTTTTACACCCCTGCTTTCAGTTTGTATAACTCATTTTTGCACATTATTGCATGCACCATTTGCCATTTAAAGAATCAGCTACAACGGGAAAAAGATTTAAGGAATCAAATACTTGGAGAGGAAAAAAGATACTGGTGGGTCTGGGGGATAGCATCGTGAAGACTGCTAGCACTGTCGAAATATCCTACAGTAGACAACGGTAGTTCAAAGAAACAGTTAATTATGAGACGACCAGCCCAAAGAAATCTACTTTTTAAGCTTTTGATAGACATTTTGAAAAAGAATGCTAAAGAAAACCTGTGGTGATAATAAGTTTGATATATATTCTGGCAAAAATTATATCACATTAATGAGGTGGCTTAAAGGGCTCATGTATTTTGTAGGAGGCATTTCAATGTATTAGTATAATTAGCAGTGATGAGAAAACTGTTTGGAGCTGAATTACCTCTCACGAGTTCATTTGAGCTATATGAAATTACACCATGCAAGAAGGAAAATTATGGAGCCATCCAGAGAGAGTTCATGCCTGATTTGATCATAGCCACTAATTGGATGATCATTTTCGTAAAGCTTTTCAAATGGTTGACAGTTTCTGCTTCTCTCTCTTTTTTTTAATGGACAAGCCCTTTATTTCTTGTACTAAGCAACCAAACATAGGTTTGTTAGGGATTTGGGTGTTTCTACAGGGAAGCTTACAGGTGTAATTGTCACAATCTGAGCAACCTTTGTCCCTTAATTAGCTGCTTTTGGGGAACCCCTAATGAGAGTTACTGTTCTTGTTAACAATCTTAGAGAATACTTGATGAGTGAAGCTCTCCAAGCCTGATGGATGTCAGCAGCCACCATATGACAGCAATTTAATGAAGTTAAAATCTGACCCAATGGGGCTGGATAGAGGAGCATTTTGGGTTATACTGCTTTTGATTCCTCCGTGTGTGTGTGTGTTTGTGTGTACGTATGTTTGTGTGTTTAATCGATGTGGGAGCTCTGATGAAGGACAACAGAAAGGTAGAGAGAGGAAGCTTTATGAATGGATCTGCTTTATGAACTCTCTTCATAAGACAGCCAATAGCCAACATCAGAGGAGAACGGAAAGCATGGAATTAGGTTGCTTTGTATAAATCGCTTCATGTGAACTGCATAATACAGCAAAGTCTTACAATTTGAAGGATACCTAAATATCATGCTTGTTTTCTGCTTAACTTTTTAACTTCTCCGTACCTCCTACATGAGGCGTCATTTCCTTTTTAGACATACAGGAGTTCCAAATGAGATTCAATCTTGTGAAGTTAAAATTTTTAAAAAATTGTACTTTTCTCAAACCACGTGTGTCTCTTAGTAAATCAGAAACGAAAGTCATTATGAAAACATGCCACTCTATTTGTTGCTGAAAAGAAAGATATAACATTAAGTTAACGATTTTTCAATCGGATTGGCAAGTTGTAATGTTATTAGGAAGAGTCAACTGAATACAAAATAGCATTGATTCTTTAAGTGCATATGTGTTGTGTGCACCTGCATGCACATGTATGCACATGTTCAAGTTTTAAAGTGTTGTTCTTTTGTCATGGCCAAATATTGCAAGTCCCAATTTCTCTGTTTGGAAGTTTCACACTGTCTGTAGTGAATAGATGTCACAGGATGCATGCTCATAAACACTGCTTTTGGCAACATTTGCTATATATATTAGAACCATAAATCAAAAGGTGAAATATTCATAATCTCAAAGTTTTAATGAGTGCTCTGGCTCTCCCCTGGCCTTTCTGTGCCTCTGATTTACTTAGGAATACAGAGACGTTGCTAAATTTAGCCTCTCAGGAAGTTGAAACCAAACATCTTTTCATTAGGAACAGAATATTTTATAAATATGCTTGCTACACTCAGGGAGCATAATTTCAAGGCATCTGAAATTGAAATTTCAAGAAATCAGAACTTAGAGATATTGTTATTCTTAGAGAACTTAGTTAAATTATTTCAGAAAGCAAACATATTCTTTAGTAATAAGTGAATCCCATTTTAACTTTTTTTTTTAAGTCCTAGAAAGGGTCATAGAGATTGGTGAACAAGTTGGTGGGTTTAGGTACAAGACATAACAGCAATTCGCAATCTACAACCTGTTTCTCTGCTTACACCAAATATAAAATAATCACCAAAATATAAAATAATCAGCAAATTTCTGAATGAAAAAGCCAAAGAACATTTTTTTTAATTCGTCATTTTAATGGTTCTCTCTGAACCACTTTTTTGTTGGCTTTCTGGAAATTCTCCTTACCTTAGCTTTTTACTGTACCAACTCCCCATGGATATCTAATCTATGCTTTGGCTTATTTTTATTTTGACTTATTGCTTTCTTGAATTGAAATTTGGTTACCTCTGGTTTCTTGTGTTAGTTCCTCTCTTTCTTACATGTTTTTTTTTTCTTTCTTGTATTGATGTCAATTTTATGAGTCCTTGCCCTCATATTTGGTGGATAGTTCGCCTGAGTATGGAATTCAAGGCATAAAATCATTTTCCCTCAGAACTTTGAATGCAGTGCTGAATTATCTGCTGCAATTCAATTTTGCTGATGAGATGTCTGATGCTAATTTCTTATTCCTTTGTAAGTTACTGGTTTGTTTCCCCCAAGAGTATAAGGATACTCTTTTCTTAAGCTCTTGTATATTTGAGAATGTCTTTCTGTTACCACTACACATAAAAAGAAAAGTTGGCTGGGAAAATCTTTGGAATATAATGTTTCCCATTCAAATGTGCAGCTTTACTTTGCAGACTGGAAATCTGAATCTGGTCAGAATTGTATTCCTTGGTATGGAATTTATTTATTTTACCTGTACATTTCCAGGTTTCTTTTTTCTTTATCTTAATGTTCAAACATTTTTGAGAAATATATTTAGATATGAATATTATTACATTGATACATACATTATTACATTGATTACTCCTGAGACATATGAGTTGCTTGTTTATGACTATATAAGTAATAATACAGTCATGTATCTCTTAACGATGGGGCATGTTCTGGAAAATATGCTCATTAGGCAATCGCTCACGTGTTGATGCTTCTCTTCTTTCACCTTCACAGGCTTTTTAGAAGCATTGTCTATCTTCCTGGTCTTTGTTTCCTCACCTACCACTTGGTCCTTAGTCTATCTCAGGCCGGCTTCTGCCTCATAACTCCGCCAAAATTGCTCTCATCCAAAAGAGTAACAGTGTCCCCGTTTCTGGTGCCAATGGCTGTTTTTATTCCACATCCCACTCGACTTCTCAGCAGAATTTGATATATTTCCTTCTTGAAACACTTTTTACCTTTGCCAGAGAATTTTCTGCCTATGTTGTTCATCCTTTTATCTATTTAGGTCCTTGGTATTTACATTATCGATTTCTATAAGATTTATATGTTAAAGCTCTTAACATTTTGTCTGTTACGGGAGACATTTTAGGAAAAAGATATAAAGATCACTTAAGTCAATGTAATATGGCTACTTATTGAAGAAACTCAGAAGGAAGATACGGAAAGAAAATTTTCAAGAAAATAACATTTTTCCATTTCAAAAGTATATATTTTTCTGAACTTCAGTCCTGTAAATTAAATCAAATGAATTATATCCACAGATATTAACTTTTAGTATTTCCTCTTGGGAAAATAAAGCATTGTTGGGTAACTAATCATTTTATCATACCAATTACACTAGAAAAGTTCCTTACTTAACCACATACCTTATTTAGAGAAAAATAGATGGGAGAAATATTTGGCAAATGTATTTTCTTGATGAGAAATATAAATAAATTTCCATATTGTTATAACGAATATTATTGTTCAGTTTGTGGACAAGAGTCAATAGTGGAATAAAATCAAGGTTTTCAGGAAAAATAAATAACAGAAATTAATGTTGGGGATATAATCAACAGTCTCTATTATAAGAGCTATACGTGAAAACTTATTCATATATGAAAGCTTATTCATTAGCACTGGCCTCACACAAGGTTGTGAAGAGGGGATAGTTTATGTTCAGGCCCCTGGCCTCCCCCCCTACTCTGGAAAACCAGCACCTCTTCTGTGGCATCCATCCTCTTGTTGCTCTCTACTCTAGATAAGTTTTCATTTTCTTTTAATAGAGATCAAAGTCTTAATATTTGCTTCCTACTTTCTCTGGAATAAGCATAAACAACCTTAAAAACCACAGGATTACAGAATAATTTTATTGATGTTTTTCTCTCCTAATCCTCTCGGCTAATGCAAATACTTCCCAACTCACACATAAAAGACCATAACTTCATTATAACCAGTATAAAGTGAACTATTTGTAAAGCATCATTATCCATACTATCATGTCTTTCATTATAATCTCGTGAAAGAAGTATTATTAGAATCTCCATCATAAAGATAAGAAATTCAGAGAAAATGACACGCCGGCAGTGACATACCTTGTAAGGGGCAGGTCCAAGACTTGAAGCAATATCTGCTGACTCCAAAGGCTGCGGCCAAAGGACTCAACGAGCAGGAACCTGCTTTACCTGAAAAGGTAAAAGTGCTATGGGAGAAATTAATAGTTCCCTATTCTGTATCTGTTCTCCTCTCTTTTGATAATAGAATCCTCATTATCTTTAGAGTGGCAATGCACACACTCAAAGATGCGTTTCCTATTCTCCCTTGCCGTTAAGAAACAAGTGGTGGGGGCCAGCCCCACAGCCAGTGGTTAAGTTCCCACCTGCTTCTGTGGCCCAGAATTTCACTGGTTCGGATCCTGGGAGCAGACATGGCACCGCTCATCAGGTCATGCATGGTGAGGCGGCGTCCCACATAGCACAACCAGAGGCACTCACAACCAGAATATACAGCTATGTACTGAGGGGCTTTGGGGAGAGGAAGAAGAAAGAAAAAGAAAAGATTGCCAACATATGTTAGCGCAGGTGCCAATCTTTAAAAAAAAAAAAAAAAAAAAAAGCTAGTACTTAGAAAAACCAAAAAAGAAACAAGTAGAAGTAATGCGTTAAGAATGTCATAATGCATAGGAATGCCAGGAAGGCTGACTCAGCTGGGAGATACACCTCTTTAGGCTCCTATTCCCTTTCTCTTTCTTGCTGCCTGAAATACTCCCAAAGCCAGCCATCTTGGTCCAGGAGTAGACTTCAGTACACAAACCACGTGCTAAGGGTCATGCATAAAAATATAGAGTCACCGTAGGACCTCTGGCCTGCCTATCTCTGGACTTCTTTTACGTGGAGAGTAAGTTCTTGGGTTTCAGCCTTTATTATCTGGAAGTTTCTGTTCTATGCAACTGAAAAAGCCCTAATTGATGCAGATGTACAGTACTTCATTAAATTAGAAAAAACATTCATGGATTGTAGATGAGTGGCATTCAAGATAACCTTCTGCAAAATATTGCCCGAGGCTGAGCATATTGCAGAAGCAGAAAACACTTTTTGGGGGTAACATATTAATGGAATTATGGAATTTAAAGTTTATTAGGAAAAGAATTGGATGCTTCGTGGTAATTATCCAGCATAGGGAGAGTTTATATGTGGCAGTTGTACTGCTGGCAGAAAGCTGGTGGGTAGACCGACAGACTTAGAACAGTTATTTCAGAGTGAGGCTGCTGTGCATGTAGAAATAGCCTCAGACGGTTCATGTTCCTGAGGACAAATGGTGATTCGTTATTATGCTTGAACTATGATGAAATCAGTGAAGGCATCGTAATAAGAAGCAAAACCATGGGGATGCTATGAAGAGTTTAGCAATTCTAGTTTGTGTGGGAATATGGACTCCACTTACCAAAAATAATAGCATATGGGGAAAGAAGAAAGAAGTTACAGTCATTGTTTTGAATTGCTTCTGAGCTATTCCATTGTGTCTTGAATTTCAAGTCAAATTTCAGGTTATTAGTATTCATTTTATTAGTGTGATGTATATGTAGTGCCACAATATTACTATAATGGAATAATATGATATTATGAGTTGTCTTTCACAGATCTAAAGTCATGCTTATCAAACACGTAGTGGAAATGTACATCAAAGGGAGAGGCAGAGAGAGAGAGCAAGAGGAAGAGGCAGAAAGAAAAAGAAAGAGGAGAGGGAGAGAGATTGATTCCGTCCTGTTAGCTCCCGCTCTTAGGTACCTAAGTTACTTTCTTGGTTAACAGCACACTTTTGTATCCATGATCCTTTGCTTATAGGCCATCACCACTGTGTTCAGTTTTAATCTATAGCAAATCCAGTCTGAAATATCTTGTTATTGCAGCATTTTGCTAGTGTTGCTAGTGTTACTGCTCACCCCACTAGACACCTGAATCTTACTTACAATAGCCAGGCAAAATCTACGCAATCCAGATATTTATGTATAAAAGTACTGAGAAGGGTTTTTTAATTGATGGCTTTATGAAGAAAACCAAAGAACCATCTGAAAATGGCTGAATCTGAATCTACACTCTGGAATAAGAGCTACATACTTATTTCTAGACAATTAACTTAGGCATACCTACGTATGACAAATTACAAATGACATAAAATGGAATTTTCTTAGGGATTTCTACTTCCTTCATCAAAGAACTGGAAAAACCATTTAGCCTTAGGAATTGTCTCTGTTCTGGTTCAATGTGGATTCTTTCTCAGGGTTTGGCTGACATTCTTCTGGTCAGCTACAGAGGGCTTGGGTGTCACCGCATTGTGTCCACGCCACACAGTGAATGAAATCTAAGGTCTTGGAATATGGGTAGGAAGTAGCTAGAATGAAGAAAAGGAAAAAATATTCTGAGAAACATGAGCATCTTAAAAAAAGAAGTCACACAGCTAAAAATGAGAGAGGCATGATTATTCCGCAGAGAGCTCACTGGCCAGACTGGAGTATATGCTCATATTATGTGATTGTGGCAGTAACGTTCTGACAGGGAGGGCAAGAATGTTAGACAATAGACATTGTAGTAGATTTGCTATTCTGAGCACCAATAAACCTTTCTAGGTATTAGAGAAAAGGGTCCCAAGACAAAAATGGTATTTTTCAAAAGTGATCTCACTTGTACAGAGGCTGGAATAAAACGGAGACTGCTTTCAGGGAAGTTTCAGCCAAAAGGATTTAGTTGTAATTCAAGTGTAATTAAGAAGAACTCAAACTATGTGGGGAAAAACAGGAAAGCACAAATATACAAAAGAAGAATCAAATCCACTTAGTCACTTCACCAAATGAGAAAAGGGTATGAAATGACCAGAGTCGTCAAAGCTGAAAGTGGTGCTTTAGTAAGGTTATTTGATTTTTTAATTAATTTTAATTTAATAAAGGGAAGGGTAAGTTACAGTGTACCTTAGAATCTTCACATATTTCAAACACATGGCACATATGAATCCTACAGGTTTTGGTTTGTTTGTCATATAGACTAGAAAGAGAAGCATCTGCTTAGATAGATAATTTTTCTATCTGCTGATTTATGCATATTATGAGACTATGGGGACTTTTGTTACATTACGAATAACTGCAAAAGTTCATATTGCGTCTATGTAGAATCATCAAATCAAGCTGAAACCAAAGCCATTACCTTCTACACCACTCCTGCTATACACAGAAACATTTCCATTCAAATGACACAATTAGTGCAGACTAGAAATATGATGGAAATTATAGTTCATACCCTTATTAATGACCTCAGAGCACTAATTGCTAAATGAGAAAACAAACTTTTCTTCTACTCTGTATTTTCTGGAAGGATAAAGCAGATGGGCAAGGCATTTAGCCAGCCTCTGCTTCAGCAAGTCACCTCCCAAGTCATTCACCTTCAGTAGCTAAAAGCACTTTGTCAAAGGAACTACATGGTGATTCATTTGATCTACCTTCCCACCAGTTGCAAAAATATACTTTATCTATTACACCTCTTTGATGGTATAAAAGACGGAATTTTTGCTTCAAAAATGGTCCTACACATTCATTTCTAAACATAGTATCCGGGAAAAGCTGTCAAGTTGATCAAAAATAGGAAAGAGTTTTACGTTCTGGACTGAGTCATGGAAGGCAATTGGACGTGATTGGGGATAATGATCACTGTCTGTCTACCTTGATTCGTCTTCCTCCAAGTACTTATCCTTCCCCGATGTGCCATATATTTTAATTATTGATTGACTGATCACGTGTCTCCCACCGCCAGAGTGAAAGCTCCATGAGGGTGGGGAATTAAGGGGCATTGTGGATGGTTGTCTCAAAGAATCTACTCATCCTGGATGTGAGTCGCACAGTCCCAATTTGTGCGCAGCTGCAAAATTGTGACACTCTGGTGAGCAATGTGTGGCTTTAATAACTATGATTTCCAGGGGGACACTGTTGTGTGTCTGCATATTTAGTTGGTAATTTAATTATTCTATTTTATAGCCTAAATGCAATATTAAAACTGGAAGCAAGTGAAATTCTGAGCTTTTCCGTTTTAATATTGTGAGTTGATAATGTCTTGACAATCTGGTGTTATAAATATACTTGCATGACATTCCATATAAGTGTTCTTACAGGACTTACTTTGTATAGTCTGAAAGCACTTACAAAATCAATTTTGAAAACTATAATAAGCAGCAATCCAATAAAAATATGTTTAATCTGACTTAAAACACACGTGGATTCCTCTTGCTTTCACAATGTTCGCAAGTTGTTTCTTCAGACTAAGATAACCCAGGAAATTCAATATTACCCAAGGTGCAGATCCACCATTGATCTACATGGGGCGAGATGAATATTATAGACTATGACAGAATTAACGGGTAAACAGGTTAGAAATTAAGGCATTTGAGAGCAAATAAAAAGAATAAAATTTTATGTCTAAGCGCTAGTGAATATATACACAAATAGAAAAGAGCTGATGACAAAAATCTGAGTTTAAGTGTTATTTCTTGATTCAGGTGGTAAATAATAATAATTATTTAAGATCTTCTTCCAGATTCTTCCTTCCCACTGGGCCAATTTAGATAAGTCTGTACAATGCTGTGTCTTATTTTGTTTTGCTTCACTTCCAAAACCCTTGTCCTCTTTAAATTTTCTCTAACCTTATTTTTATTGCCCCAACAGACAATTAGTCATGCCCCTGAGAAGTCCAGTTCAGAGTGTAGTGTGTCATTACACTGATAGTTTTTTCTTTTCTTTAATATTAATGAGAAAAATCTGTCTTAGTTTTCTCTCAGATCATTGGACTTTTATACCTTTTTTTTTTCTTTTGAGGAAGATTAGTCCTGCGCTAACCTCTGCCATCAATCCTCCTCTTTTTGCTGAGGAAGACTGGCTCTGAGCTAACATCTGTGCCCATCTCCCTCTACTTTATATGTGGGACGCCTGCCACAGCATGGCTGGACAGGTTATGCATAGGTCCACACCTGGGATCCGAACCGGTGAACCCCAAGCCGCAGAAACAGAACGTGCGAATTTAACGGCTGCGCCACCAGGCCAGCCCCCGGACTTTTAGATCTTTGAGTGAAAGATCATCATCTTTTCCCTTCATTTAAGAAAAAAACAAGAATACATTTAAAGTCAAGTCATTTAACAAAACCTCAACCTAGTTAAAAAGAAATATTCATTCTTCTTATGATTATTTGCCCTGATGGAGACTTACAGTGGAAAAAATGAAAAAGAAATTGTAAGCATAATTTAATTTTGGGGGAGATGCAATTTAGAACTTGTATTTAAATATAGGTGAGTCTGAGTTTCGAAATATTCAGAGCCACCCAAAGAAAGAAGTGAACATACATTGGACCTAATTTAACAGAAGAGACAAGAGAGAGGTTAGTTTTGTATTTGCTTCTCAATTCACTTCTGCATCCTGTGGATAGCATTACTTTTCTGACTGACCCTCAGCAACAATTTAAGATAAATTGCCCTCTCTTAAATGTGCTGAATTACTTGTTCCTAGCTGAAGGAAGGATAGAGAACAAAACAGTCAGAAACCTGTTTCAAGGTGAGCGTTCGATTTCTTGAGTACGGGACATTCTCGCTCTTCCTCAATTTGAAAGGGAAGGGAGGATGGTGTTTTGTAGTTTTAACTTTCACTTCTTTTTCTACATGCAGTTTTAAGTTGCTTTAAGTAAGTTAATTACCAATTCTTTTTTATTCTTTATTGGACGGATGTTTATGTATTCCGCTTTATAAAAAATCTGGGCACTTGTGTTTTATTATAGAGCAACAAAAGCTTGTTAATCATTATAAAACTTCCTTAACTCAAGATCTGTTGTAAGTTATATATAGATCTTCTGGACTGACGATAGAGTTGCGTCTGGGTAAAACTATTCTAAGTTGAAAATATGGTAAGTCAAAAGTGCATTTAATACACTAACCCTAGCGAACACCATAGTCTAGCCTACCTTAAACGTGCTCAGGGCACTTACATTAGCCTACAGTTGGGCAAAATCCTCTAACACAAAGCCTATTTTATAAGAAAGTGTTGAATATCTCACGTAGTTTATTGACTACTGGACTGAAAGTGAAAGCAGAATGGCTGTCTGGGGACAGAATGGTTGTAAACGTATCGGTTGTTCACCCTCCTGATGGCATGGCTGACTGGGAGCGGCGGCTCACTGCCCCTGCCCAGCATCACTGGAGCATCATAGGGCATATCACTAGCCCGGGAAAACATCAAAATTCAAAGGACAGTTTCTACTGAATACATATCATTTTCGTACCATCACATAGTCAAAAAGTCTTAAATCAAACAATGATAAATTGGAGATCACTCATATATAAATCAGTCCCCTTCTCCAATCCCTGTCAGTGAAGTTATTACATATATTTGTTATATGATTAGATTCTTTTGTCACATTCTGCATTTCATTCTGGGATTGCCTGACCTCTTAATTTTTTTTTAATTTGCATATGTTCCAGGTCATTCTTTGTACTATAAAGTTCTGCGGACTTTGACAAATGTATAGCGTCATATATGCACCAATATCATGCAAAATAGTTTCGCCACCCTAAAAAAATCCATGCTTTACCTATTGTGAGGCTTGATTGTTCATACCTTTTCATCTCTGAATCATTTCCCATTGTGTGGCTGTACCACAGTTTGTTTACCCAATCACCGATTTAACAGATATCTTGGTTGCTTTCAGTTTGGGGCATTTATAAATAAAACTGCTGTGTAAAACTGTACCCATTCATGTGCAGGTTTTTGTGTAGATATGTTTGCAAATCAATTGGATAAACACCTAGGAGTGTGATTGTTGAGTCATATAGTAAGGCTTTCTGATAGCTCATTGTTGGTATATAAAATGCAACTGATTTTTGTGTATTGATTGATTTTGTGTACTGCAAAATTACTGAAGTCGTTTATTAGTTCTAACAGTTTTTTGGTGGAGTCTTTAGGGCTTTCTTTATACAATATCATAGCATGTGCAAATAGAGACAATTTTACCTCTCCCATTCTGACTTAGATGACTTCTATTTATTTTTCTTCCCTAATTGCTCTGTCTAAGACTTCCAGTACTGTATTATTTTTCCACATTCAATTTAAAACTCTTTGTCACCTTCCAAAATTAATTCCAATGTGATATCGATTGGCACAACATTAAATGTATGTATTAACTTGGGAGAAATTGACATCTATAAAATTTTGAATCTGACTGTGCATTTATTCAGTTGTTTTCTATGTTCCTTAGTGAAAATTTGAAGTCTTATTCATATAGTTCCTGAATACTTATTAACTTTATTCCAGGTTGTTTATTTTTTTGGTGCTATTATGTATGGGTTTTTTTCCTATTGTATTTAATTTGTTGTTTATGATTTACGGAAGATATTTTTCTTTTTTCTATTCATTTTATAATTGTGCAGTCTATTGAACTCTGTTATTACTTCTAATAGTTACTAAATTGATTCACTTGTTTTCTAGCAAGGTATAGAATTGTGTGTTATATTTTGTTGATGATAACGACAATGATGATTATAATGAAGAAAAGCTGTTGATTCCTTATCACTCAGTGATTAAGCACAGTGTTTATGAACATACACTTTAGAAGCAGGAAGACGTGAGTCTCTGGAATAGTTACACCTTTTCCCCCCTTTTACTTACATTTATTAATCTTCCAGAAGATATATTTTGTAAATGGTATTTGTGGTCATTCTTGCCTCAGTCCTGTCATTAATGGTAATGCCTCTAGTACAGCACTTCCAACACTCATATCCCATGGATCATTGCTCCTACAGAGTCTTCATCCAAACAAATTACACAGTCCAGTAGGCATATACGATGCAAACTACATCCTTCACTTTAAGGTTCACAATGTATTTTAAAATTATCAATTATCAATAGTTTTACATTACAATGTAATATTCTCTAACTTTGTGTTTCCACAACTTCTATGCCCTTGGAACTCTTTCATAGACCTCCTATTAATATCCCAGTATTAGTGTACGCTTTTCAAAAATGCTACTGTTATTTAAATTTCTGATTCCATATTCATGTGAGACTGGCTGGTCTAGAAATTTCTTTTTCTGTCAGACTTTGTTACCAGCGTTAAATTGGTTTTTTAAAAAAGAGACTATCTTTTTTTCTTCTTCCTTTGTTTTTCTTTTTCTGTTGTAGAGAATACTTTATATAGTATAGCAATATCTGTTCCTTGAAAGTTTAACTGAACTACTAGTGAAACCAGACTTGTGCTTATTTTGGAGTTAATATTTTCACAACATATGTTCATTTTCTTCCATGATTACTGGCAGGTTCACAAGACTTTTTCATTAATCAACTCAAGTACTATTTTCTTTCTTTAAAAACAGCCCATTTCATCATGATTTTCAAATGTATGTGCATCAGGTTTTAAGACAAAGTCATACATACTATTTCATAGAGTAGCATTTTTTTAATCTTAACAAAAGCTATAGATTTTTTTCAAATTTATAATCTTTACTTATGTGTTTTTTCCCTCCTACTTGATTTGTCTGTGCAGAGAATTATTTCCCAAAATAGCTTCCGTGGAATATTCATAAGTCAGTTATAAAAAACAGAGAAAAGATCTACAGTCAGAAAGGGGTGGGAGGATGGAGAATTAAACAAGTCAGACTAGGTTTTAACTACCAAGTTTCTTTCACATGTTGATTTACCCTGTGAATTGGGATGTAGCATTTGCAAAACTTATTTAACAAGGAACTCATCTTTTCAAATTACTCTTTCAGAAATGCTGTTTTAGAGGTTTGTCTAGTTAAATCTTTTCATTTAAAAGAATGACCTTTCAATTCAAGTATTTTTCTTTTTTCTAATGCATTGCATTTGTTTTTGTCTTTACATGTTTCTTTACCTCAATTTCCTTAGTTTTATTTTATTTTTATTTTTCAAACATCTTGAATTACAATATTTTGTTCAATTTTTACCTTTTCTCAACCAATAAGGAAAGCATGTTGTGAAGTGATGAATGTGCTAATTAGCTTTAATATGGTAATCATTACACAAGGTATACTTATATCAAAACACTACATTGGACACTTTAAATATATATGATTTTTTATTTGTCAATCATATCTCAATAAAGCTGGAAAAAAATTTTAAGCATGTGAAGCTAAAAATTTGACTCTGAGTACAGCTTTAACTATATCTCATAAGTCTTTATAATTTGTAGTCTTACTATGGTTTTATTATATTCCATAATTATAATTCTGATTTCCTCTTTGGTAGTAGATTTATTAAAGTATTTTGGTTTTTAAATTTCTAATTGATTTTAATGGGATTTTTTAAATTATGTAGTTATATTGCTTTGTTACAGAAATACGCCTTCAAATTTTCGGCACTGGGGAATTTGATGAAATTTTTCTTATGGTTATTTATGACTAACTTTTGAAAATTCTCCAAAACTATTATGTTCCCATCAATCTCACATATTTCTAAAAGAATTATACTTCATACATTCATTTTTGCACACAAGATTCATGACATATATTCATTGTGCATTTTACCCTTTATCATTAAGCACTAACTCACTTTTCCCATTACTTTCTGCTTTGAATTCTACTTTTTTGATATTACAACTGCTACTTTCTTTTTGTTTGTCTATTCAGTCATTTTGTTTAAAGGAAGGCTCTTACAGGAAAAACATAGTTGAATTTCTTGTGATAGCTTTCAACCCATTCATCTTATTACAATAACTGATATGTTTATCTTATTTCTATCATAATGCTTTCTGATGTTATAAAAATGCTTCTTTTACTTTTTATTGTGTAGTGTATAAATTGTGTTACCATTGACTTTTATACTCGATCTTTTTATCTTCTAAGCCATATTTTAAGTTATTTTGTTCTAATCATTATTTTAAAGAGTTAGCAATATCTATTAGCTCTCCCTCTTAATGATTAATGACATTAACAACATTGGTATAATTTATTTTTTCATCCCACTTTCTCAATCTTTGATGATTTTTGGCATTATCTGGGATTTATGTCATCTGGTTCCTTATTATTTTTTTACCTTATACTTCATCTCTTTAAAGTAATATTTAGGACTTCCATTCTGTTTTATAATCATCTTTATGAGATTCTTAGTCTTAATACTATTGTTTCATGGTTTTAATATTCATTGACAGTTTTTTCTTTTGAACAGCACAGTTTTCCCATTACTGAGTTTTTCATCTTGAAATATCCCTCGGTCACTTAAAATATCCCTTTGAATAGTATTTTTAAGAAGTAATTTACTTACCAAGTCCTTCATGCCTGAGATTCTTCCTATTACCATCACACATAAATGCGAACTTTGTGCAAGTGGTGGAGGGCCCAAGAAAGTCATGCCGGCAAAATGGCTAGATTACTTTATTCCCACTGGCACCTTTTCTAACATCTTTAAACTATATTTAATTATTTTCTATTAACTAACTATATGACTCCTTGGAGTGTTGCATATCATATCTTTATTGCTGCTGTGTAAATAGTTTTTTCAAACATTGTCTTAAATTTTTATGATTCAGTTTCCAAGAGATGTTCTTAATCCTAATAATAGGAAATTTGGTGAATATATCCATGACTTTTACTGATAATATTCACACTGTATAGATTTCAATCAGCCCAATAGTAACTTTTGCTTTTTAAGACTGAAAATCCCTAATATTCCTCACATTCATATCCTCTGATTCACTTTACTTTACTCCTTTTTTCCCAATATTACTTATTTTTTCTTGATTTGCCTCAAACTCATGCCAAATTCAAGTTAACACATAATGTATGCATATAATAAAAGTTTCTATTTTTGTCTTCAATGAGTTTCTTATAGATAGGCAAAGTATTTTGTCCCGTTAGCGTAGATAACTTTGAGACATGTACACTTGGGAACTGTTCATGCTGGATCATTGCGAAGACCCTTTTATTTTATACACATATTTGGGTTTCTGAGCTCTTAGTCAATTAATCAGCCATTTTTCTGTCTTAAAATTCATAGAATTCATCCATAAATAAACCATTCACTTAGCTCTCGTGTGGTGCATTCTCATTGGCCTGACTCTTCAGTAGTGAAAAACGGTATCATTTAAAAATAATAAATGAAACTACACATAGCACTACTCCAAAGGAACTATCTAAAAGTTACAAGGAGAAAAGCCACAAATGAGGTATCATATATCAGAAAGTCTTACACAATTGTGGACTTTTAAAGTGAAAAATTTATAAGAATAAATCTCTAAGGAGTTGAATCGTGCTGGCTGTTTTCTTATTCTTTATTCTAATGAAAATATTCATTAGACAGCTTTTCCAAAATAAAATTTTGTATGAGAGTGTACATTAGAGTCATCAAACTTGGAGATTTGGGAATTAGTACATTTTATCTTAAGCAAAATTTATTCATGGCCCTCATTTCTGGAAAGTTTTTCTTGTCTCGTAAATTTAACAAGTTAAACAATTGAATTCTTTCTTCTTTTAATTCACTTGTTTAAAGCTGCTATGTGATCTACACTTGAAACAGTTGCATGTAGATGCAAGAAATATTTTGCTATCAAAATTAGTTGTCACTTGAAAGTATTTCTTATTGCTAAATTTTAAGGATTTTAAGATTGTATTTTTGTTACAGTTTTTATTTTGAAGGATGGTCAACTATAAACAGAAGACTAAACCAGATCTAAAGATATCATCTAATGGACCATAATATGTTATCTTAATTTTTTAATGACTTAAAAAGATAGACTATAATGGTTCCAAGAATACACTGAAGACACATGGGTGCACTTTTAAGTTCCCTCTTGGATTGTAATTACCTTGCTGAGTGAGTGACATAGCATCAGTGTGGCCTGTCGAGTGCACAGCAAGGGAAATCTGTGGAAAAGAAATCATAATAAAATACCTGGGACTACTCTACATTCCTTTAAAGGTCATGAACTATAGACTTTGAGGGATACCTTCAATAATATTGGGTGAATTATTACTTCAATCATTACAGTATTACTTGGTAATTCAAGAAAAGGAACACCAATATCCAAACTACCTTTGATCTAAACTATTTCTCTTAGTCAAGAACTATTTACAAGAAAACTTTCTCAAGGATGCACCACTGTAAGACTTTTCTCATCTACTTTGTCCTGAAAAATCTATGTGCTCTGTTATTCTAAGTTGGCACAACTTTCTAAATTTCCCCAGCCTTTGATTAGAAATTTGAACAAGAGATGTCATACCTCCCAGTGGTGAAATGATGGATTGTTTCGTAGCTGCCTTGCCATACGGAGAAAATAATGTTGGATATACACTTTATACCACATATTGTAGACAGATTAAAGACCTAACTGTGAAAACTAAAACTGTAAAGATAAGAAATAAAATTATAAAAAAATATTTTTGTAATCTTAGAATTGGGAAGAATTTCTTAAGCAAAACAATATCATAAGGTAGAGTATTGATGGTTTTGGTTGCATAAATATTAAGTATTTCTATTCAGAAGTGACATCACAAACAAAATTAACAGAAAAATAGATGGGAAGAAAGCACTTAGAATGTCAAAAACCAATTAGAAGCCAAGGCAATTCAATGGAGGAAAAAAAGTCTTTTCAACAGATGGTGTTGGGACAACTAAATATCCATAGGCAACAGAATGAAGTTGGACTGCTTACTCAGACCATACACAAAAATTAGCTTAAAATGGATCGTGGATCTAAATACAAGTGTTAAAACTATAAAACCTTTAGAAGAAAACATTGGAGTCAATTTTCATGACTTTGGATTAAGCAACAGCTTCTTAGATATGAAACCAAAAATACAAGGAAAAAAGAAAAATAAATAAGTGGACATAAAATTTAAAACTTTTGTTCCTCAAAAGACATCATCGCAAAAGTGAAGATATGACCCACAGATGGAAGAAATATTTGCAAATCATATAGCTGATAAGGAATTTAAATATATAGACTATATAGAACACTTACAACTCAACAATAAAAAGACAAATAATCCAATTTAAGGGGCCAACCCCATGGCCAAGTGGTTAAGTTCGCACACTCTGCTTTGGCAGCCCAGGGTTTCGCCAGTTGGGATCCCAGGCACAGACATGGCACCACTCGTCAGGCCATGCTGAGGCAACACCCCACATAGCACAACCAGAGGACCTACAACTAGAATACACAACTACGTACTGGGGGGCTTTGGGGAGAAGAAGAAGAAAAGGGAAAAAAAGATTGGCAACAGATATTAGCTCAGGTGCCAAACTTTAAAAAGAAAAGGACACATAATCCAATTTAAAGATGAGAAAACGATTTTAATAAACATTTTTCTAAAAACAACCAGCAAATTAAAACCACAATGAAATACCATTGCACACCCACTAGGATAGCTATAAATAAAAATATAAATAATAAGTTTACAAAAATGAGGAGAAATTGGAATCCTCACATCTTGCTGATGGGAATGTAAAATGATGCAGTTGTTTTAAAAAATAATTTGATAATTCCTCAGAACGTTAAACATTGAGTTATATTATCCACCAATTCTACTCTTAGGTATATACCCAAAATAAATGAAAACGTATTCACATAAAAACTTGTACATGAATTTTCATAGTAACACTACTCATAATAGGCTAAGAATAGAAACAACCCAAATGTTCATCAACTAATAAACGGATAAATGAAATTCTGTACAATGGAATATTATTTGGTGGTAAAAAAAGAATGGAGTACTGATACACGCTATAACATGGATGAACCTCAATAACATTATTCCGAGTGAAAGAAGTCAATCATAAAGACTATGTTTTATGATTCTATTTATATGAAATGTCCAGAATGAGCAAATCTATAGAGATAGAAAGTAGATTAGTGGTTGCTTAGGGCTGGGAAGTTGTTGGGGGAAGTGGGGAGTGACTGCTAATGGGTATGGAGTTTCGTTTTGTGATTATGAAATTTTCTGAAATTGATGGTGGTGTTGATTGCACAACATTGTGAATATACCAATAACCATTGAATTGTACACCTTAAATATAGGAATTGTATAGCACATGAATTATATCACAATAAAGCTGTTTTTAAAAAATGAGCTAGGAATTTTTTAGTTTTTACTGATGTATAACGTTAACAGTAGGGAAAGTGGGTGAAGTGTATATTGGAACTCTATATAATTTTTGCAACTTTCTTGTAAATAAAAAAGTATTCCAAAATAAATGTGAAAAATAAAAACTAACTAGAGTTTAATATCTAGTATATTCAGGAATTCCCCCAAACAATAAGAAAAAGAGAAAATCCAATAGAAAAACAGGCAGAGTAAATTAATAGACAAATCAGAAAAGATGAAACACTAAAGACTACAAAATTATGAAGACTTTCTCATGACTTAAATAAATAATGTAAATAAAATAGAGCAATGACACAATTCTTTATGTCTGTAACACGACAAATATCACAAAGTCAGATATGCCAGGTTTTACTGAAGATGGGGGCAGACAAGAACTCTTCCGCTGGTGGCAGTGTAGACTGGTGCAGCCCTTCTGAAGAATAACAGGGCAATAGCCTACAAAGTTAAATATGCAAATACCTAATGTCTCAGCAACCCCATGCCCAGGAAAGTACTCCAAAGACACTTGTGTGTAATCCCACAAGGGGAAAGTTGTGAAAATGTGCGTTGCCATGGTCTTGTGATGGGGAGATGTTGGAAGCAACTTATATTTCCATCATGGAAAGAATAGAAAGGAAAAATGTGGAAGATGTATAATATTAAATACTCTGGAGCAGTTAGAAGCAATTAACAAGAGTTTTTTTCCATCAAGGAGAGATTCTAAAATCATAGTGAAAAAAATGAGTAATAAAACTAAGAAAGAGCAATATTGGTAACATAACATTCCTTATGTAAATCAAGGATATATATACAAAAAACATTATATATTTTTTAAAACATATACATAGAGATATTTTTGAAGAATTTTGTGTAGGAGTCATTGAGACATTGTTAGGGAGTGGTGGAAGGTCTAAGTGTTAAGGTCAAGGATAATGCGAACAAAATATAATTAAATAATAAATAATATTAAGCAAGAGAAGTGCTCTAAGTGACTGGCGGCCTTTGCTAAGAGATCCTTTGCTTTCACAAGCCACACTCAGTAGCTGAGGAGTGGCCTTTGTTATTCATCCTCAGTCTTCTAATGTCCATCCCCTCCTCTTTATTGCCGTTGCTACTCTAACTCAGATCTGCATTGCCTCTCAAATGACTGTTTGTATCACCTCCTAACTAGATCAATAGATGGGAATTCTATGTTGGTATATCTTTGAGCCAACAATACCGAGGATATCCCCAGAGAAAATGTACCATGGTAAAACTAGGACTCAGAATAAGAAAAACCTTATGGAGAAGGATAAAATTAGTCAACAGACCTAAGAATTCCTTCTTCAGGGAGATTAATTTTTAAGAGTGCTTTTCTGTTCAAACATTGGCAAGTTTTCGCTTTATTTTCATGGGCATGTCATTCTCTCACACAGCTATTCCTAGCCCGTATCAATTCTATTTCCTGGTGTGAATGCTCAGCTTCAAAATAGTCGATCTCCTCTATCTCCACTATCTTGATTAACTTTGTCATATTAGAATAATAGTTTCCTAAAGGAATTTTCCTGGCTTCAGCTTCTTACCTGTCATTCAAAGTTTAAAAATCTCATTCTTTAAAGCAGAGAGATCATTTTTCACCTATTAGATTCGCAAAAAAACTAAAAAAGACTGATATTATGCAGGTGTGGGAGAAAGAGCTCCATCTCCACAGGGCTATAAATGGGGACAACTTCTCAGAGGCTAATTGGGCAAAGCCAATAATACTTGTAAAATGCAGATACCAATTGAGCCAGAGATTTCACTTTAGAACTGTGTCCTCCAGAATAGCTTGCATAGGAAAGCAAGAATGTTCTTTGTAGCATTCTTCTAAGAGGGGAAATTTGGAAGCCCACTTAAATGGGCATCAATGGGGAATATTTAAATTATGGCACCACCATATTGGGTGATATTATTCACATTTTTAAAATAGTGAAAAAGGTCTATGTGCACTAATATAGAAATATACCCAGGAAAAAGAAATTTGCAAAATAATTTCATTTTTGGTAAAACAAAGAAGAACAAAAATATATACAAGTTTGAGTGTGTGTGAGTATGTCTGGTATAAATATTATACAATTGTGTATGTGTGTATTGCTTCAAATTTTTATAAAGGGATATATATTAGCAACTCTACCTCTCACAATGTCTGTGGCTTATTCATGCTCCCCTTTTTCTGAGTTCCCATGGCATGTTCCAAGCCTGTCACACATGTCTTGTCTACACTAACAATTGTAAGTTTGTTGAGTAGCTAAAGTGAATTTTATATATGTTTCATATTTCCTACATTGCCCATGTAGCTACCCAAAAATGCTTGCTGAGTTGGGTTAAATATCTAACTTTTGTGAAATTAGAAGTATATATTGTGTTTTTAAAATATGTTCCAAACCTAGTCAGTATGCTCTTTGACATTAGTCTTAGCAATCTCTTTTTGAATATCTTGTCTCCTCAGGCAAGGGAAACAAAAGAAAAAATAAACAAATAGGACTACATTGAACTAAAACTTTTCCACAGAGCAAAGGAAATCATTGACAAAACAAAAAGACAACCTACCAGTTAGGAAATGATATTTGCAAATCATATATCTGATAAGGGGTTAATACCCAAAATATATAAAGGACTTATGCAACCCAACAACAACAAAAATCCAATCCAAAAATGGGCAGAGGATATGAAGAGACATTATTCTAAAGAAGATATACAGATGGCCAACAGACACATGAAAAGATGTTCAATGTCACTAATTATTAGAGACATGCAAATTAAAACTATAATGAGATATCATCTCACACCCGTCAGATGGCTGTTATTAAAAGACAAGAAATAACAAGTGTTGGAGAGGATGTGGAGAAAGAGGAACCCTCATACACTTCTGGTGGGAATGTAAATTGGTACAACCACTATGGAAAACAGTATGAAGTTTCCTCAAAAATTTAAAAATAAAAATTCTGTATGATCTAACTATTCCACTTCTGAGTATTTATCCAAAGAAAGTAAAAACACTAATTTGAAAAGATATATGCACCCCTATGTTCATTGCTGCACTATTCACAATAGCCAAGACTTGGAAGCAACCTAAGTGCCCATTAAGGGACAAATGGATAGAGAATATGTGGTATATATATATATACACATATACAATGGAATACTAATCAGCCATAAAAAAGATGAAATTTTGCCATTTATGACAACAAGGATGGACCTTAGGTTATTATGGTAAGTGAAATAAGTCAGATAGAGAATGACAATTACCAAATGAAATTTATATGTTATAAACCAATGTGACCACAATAAAAAAAATGAATAAAAAAATATGTTCCAAAATATATATGTTATGCTAGACTCAGTTGGGAACTAGTGCTTAATAAGATCCTTTGGATGTATTTCATAATCCACTAAATTACCAAAAAATGAATGGCCAAGGCCAGGAACTATTTACCAATCAGTCACAAATTAGACACGTATTTGATATTCAGCAAGTCAGCATAAATCTTTCTAATCTTTGAGTCATAGTTTGATTCTGTTCAAGAGCCTAATACTTAAGAACAACAAGAAAGTGTGTCGTGTGGGCCAGCAGGGGAGGGGGAAGTTCATGATCAGATAAAGTAGTGTCAGGAACTTTGCTACCAGGGATGACATCAAGAAGTCAACAAAACCCAAAGGTTTATTTCTAACTGAGAAAGTAGAGTATTGGGCAACATATGTTTTCCTAGAAAAAAAACAGCCCTAAATTTCTTCAATATTGACACTGCTTCCCTTCTCATTATAAGAAGTTCCGCAAGTTTCCCAGAGCAAACACAGGAAATAACATTTATAGAAAAGAGTGTTATACTATTCTGAGCATTTGCACACCTTAACATTTTAGTAAATATTTTATACTTACCTAAGTGTGTAGTTTTTATAATACTCCTACAAATAAATAAAGATTATACTACTATATCATGTATATGATGCATATAACATTCATACACCCATTTTCAGGTAAGGATCAGAGAGGTCAAATAGTTGTTTAAAGTTACACGGCTATAGGTTTCAGTACTAGGATTCGACCTGAATGAGTATCAGTCCAAGCTCTTTTCCAAATTCCCTCTCACTCCACAGTGCAATATAACGTTATTGAAATCTATGAGAAAAAGAAAGTGAAGTCCCAGGATATTTCGAATAAGAAGTCCCATCACTTCTCAGATTTTGACCATTAGAGAAAAGCGTCACATGAAGGTTAGAGCAGCTCTCTTGCTGTTATTCCAACTCAGCATCGTCAGTAATTATGACGAACTACAGTATGGACAGCTGTCAGTCAGCCGCCTCTGCAGACGGTGGAAGCTTCAGGTAGCCTATTCAGGAATTGTTCATTGCTTTTCCTAGCTTGTCCTCTAGTTTTATGGAAGAACTAGGCAAAAATCAGCAATGTGACATGGTTTTACCTTTCCATAAGACTGTCGTTGATAACTTACAGCGGTGGTTCTAAGCTCAGACTGCTTGAGTTTGAATCCCAACTCTGACCCTTACTGTATGACCTTGGGCAAATTGCTTACTCTCTCTGAGTCTCAGTTCATTTAGCCAGAAAATGAGGCTTACAATCCGCCCTATCTCATAGGAATAACTGAGGTCATGTTATTTCACAATCTGTTTCAGGAGCTGGCTCATAGTATAATCTCAATAAATATTAGCAAGCATTATTGAGGACGCTGTAGATCAGATCACATGTTTTATTAATATTTGCTTTAGAAATTAGTATCAGGAAATAATTGTGTCTCTCCCTTTTACCCCAACCCCCACAGAACTGAGTTGTGCCTTCTCCATCCTTACAAGGAAAGCGAGGTCATCCAGGGCAGTGATTCTCAAACAGGGGGCTGTATCCGGAGAAATTTTTGGTTGTCACAATCGGAGGGGAGGAACTACTGGCATCTAGTGGTTAGACACCAAGGATGCTGCTAAATATCCAACAATTCACAGGGCAAACTCCTACAATAAAGAATTATTCCATCCAACACATCAAAATGAGGTTGAAAAACTCTTGCCTAGGATACTTCTCTCCTTGCCGGGACTGCCGAGAAATTCACAGCCAAACTTTCACTCTCTCATCATCCTACTCATTTCTAACATTAGTCCAAATATCTTATTTTTATATTATAACCGTATCATTTTTTTCCTATAAAATTCTTCAAATTATTTTTGGAAAGAAGTGAGTTATATATAAATTCAATTCATTTAATTAAAAATGTCTAGGTGAATCTTCCAACCCCATGTGCCATTTTTACTGATGAGTGTGTCAGTCAATGTCCATTCAGTTATTCTCATACTTTTAGAACTCACTGCTCAATATGTAGCACTCAGAACAGTGTCATGAACAGATAAATGAGGTTTACGATGATTATGATAATGACCTTTCAGCAAGTGAATTATTAAAAGGAGTCACAAAGCAGAATGCTAGCAATCAATCAATATATGTACAGTCATTTATTGAGCTCCTATAGTAAACTCTACTCTGTGCTAGATGCTGTGAGGGAAGAGAAGTATGTCTTGGGGAGTGCTTGGTGAAGTTCAGAAGAAAAAAGTGATACTTTTAAACACGAAATAGATATCAAACTGTGTGTCCCTAAGTGCTAGGCTGTGTAAACAGTTAAGTGGCAGTGGATTTCTCATATAGTAATTAGATACAATGATTAAAAGTATTTATTATTAGAGTTTTCTTTTTACAATTAAGTAATGTGATCATATGTTAGAGTCATTGAAAATGAAAGTAGCCTTTTTTAACCCATTAAATTATCCAAAACTAAATAATTTTAATTTCTAAAGTAGTTTACACCAATTGAGAGAGGGATTTTACTTCCTAAACGTAATGGAAAGCTCTCTGACTTGTGGTCTTAGTGTAATCTAAGAACATATCTGGGTCTGACATTGAATTTGATAAATCCCCAGCAGATCTAGAGTCCCCCCTTTTTTTTCTTAAGCTGGTTTAATTTTCAGATTTTAAACAGCCAGCACATCCAAATGGAATTTATAAATTTGAGAGGCAAGAGAACTGTTTCCTGGTTTATCAAATTAAATCAATGATACTATTCAAGCCAGAAATTGAACTGATATTTCATAACAAACTAGATTATGAAAACCAACAAACCTTGTCAAGGAAAGATCAGGCATTCTCCAGAAAGATCACGTACAAGAAGTGAAGATGCCGTCTAGTTCCCTGGACTTGACTTTGGATGCACAAAGGGAATATCTGACTCTGAGGTAGTTCAGAGTGTAGCTGTGTGTTATGTGGGGGACACTCGGCATTCTTTACCTTCAGGGTGGCAATTACCTTCACAATTGCATGCACATGGAGAAGAAAATATACTCCAAATTACATTGTGAACTCTGGAGATTAGTGCATCATTTCATGGGCAGTTGAACCTGTGTCCCATATAAATGTTTCCATAGCAAAAACAAAGAGCATCATTATGCCGTCTTCTAGATTTCCAAGGAGTTTGCATTAGGGTTTTGCCACCTGACTTCCATTAGAGGGAATGGGAGTCAGGGGGCTGAGACTACAAGCCATGCTTTGAAAATTTAGGGGGATGTGTCAGCGTCTGGCCTTAAACATTCATCTTTGTGTTCATTGGTGGCAATTGAGTCTAAGATGCATTGCCTCCTCCATGTCTTTTGAGAATGGAATTATATACAAATTGTGTCTGTATAGTCAAGTATATATGGCATAACATGTGTAGACATAGAGCAGCTTAAGGCTGCAAAGGAAGTTTAAAATGCTTTATAGTTTGAAGTCAATCTCTGAGTTCTTGACCCTACAGGGAAATTTGAATAATGACTTCCTGCGTTATTGAAATTGTGAATTAAGGCAGTGTTTCCCATTCTGAGAGTTGTATTGTCAGGGTGAAGAAAATCTCTGGACTCGAAGCTGTTTGATCGAGTAGGGAAGATTTCATCTGGCTCTTAGCCATCACCACCCTCCCCTTGTTTCACCTCTACTCCTACTCACAGGTCACACCCTTCATTCATATAACACAGAGTTAGTTTACAGGCTCAGTGTCATGGGTTCAGTTCCACTGTGCCCAAAATGCTTGCAATTAGAGATTCAGAGTTTTAGTTATTGTGTGTTATTTCCCCTGAATCGTTCCTCCTACCCTACTCTCCTCCCTTAACTGAGTTCTCTTTCCACAGAAATTTAAATAGGGTTCTGACATACATAAGTGTATAAAACATTCAATAATGCTTTTGAAGTCTGACTAGTTTCCTAGAGAGTACGCAATTGTAAAACAACAATGAGGAAAATGAAACACACAGATTAAAGAGCCAAAAGAAGAAGTGCACACAGGAGTAAAGCCATGACTCCTAGATGCCAAACTCTCCACCCACTAGGACTGCCAAGGTCTCTACCAATCTAACCTCCCCATTCAGCCCGGTTATTTGGTAGATGCTCAGACAAGATCTTAGTTCCTGAGTCTGTTGGATACTTGCCACTGAAATGATCTCAATCACATCACTTAATGGACTTGTTTCCTTTAGTCCAATTTCATTGCTTGAAATTAGAAATGGGACATTTCAATTAGGTCTTAATAAGATTGGTTAATAGTCATGGATTTAGTCTGAAGCATCTGGAGAGAGAGCCCTTAGTCTGGGAACTATGTTATTTGAAATGTTCACATAGATATCTAAATCATAGAATATTGACAACCAATTTGAAATACTAGCATCACAAGAGACTTCTGCGAAGCCAGCTATTATTCTGGCAATTGATCAACAATCAGAACAACCCTAGAACCTCATCCAGCTTTGGAAGACCTGAAATTACAACTAGCAAAGTAGAACACGTCCCTTAAGCTTTTCTCTGTTATATATCAGTTACAGTATTGTTTCTCAAAACATTGTCTGAAAACTCTGAAAGACTCATGTGTTGCCTAAAGCTAGAAGTGCATGGGGTGTTCTCATAGCAATAATATTTACAATGATGACGATATTTATGGTACTGTGAAAAGTAATCATTTCTATTACATACTTAGTTTTCAAGCCAACATACTCTTTCAAATTAGAATTGTTTTTCAGCAGTAGCAAATAGAGCACAGGGTTAGGAGGTCCATATTCTGCAAGATAAATTTGTTTAGAGATGATTTCTCTGTCCTAAGTAACGGGATCAATATTTAGATGTGGCTTCAAACACACAGAGAAAATGGGCTTCACCACTTCACCCTTTTCAGAGATGATTATATTTCCACATGACCACATAAAGAAAAAGTAGGCCTAGTAGGATACAATAAACATAGTCCTGTGCAATAATTTGAACTATTTTAAGGTAAAATACCCTGTGGTAGGCAGAATAATGGTCCCCGAAGATACCCATGCTCTAGTCTCTGGAACCTGTGAATGCGTTATACCACAGGGTAGAAGGATCTTTGCAGATGGAATTAAGGTTACAAACCTAAAAATACGGAGATTAAATTCTATGGTCCAGATAGGCCAAAGGTAATAACATGGGCCCTTAAAAGTAGGCTCCCGTAGGTAAGTAAGAAGGAGACACAAATGTCGGTCAGAGACACGATGGAAGAAGAGACAGGAAGATGTGACACATGAGGTGGACTCAACCCACCACTGTAACTTTGAAGATGGAGGAAAGGAGCCATGAGCCAAGGAATGTTGGCAGCATCTAGAAGCCAGAACAATCCTCAGCTTACAGCCAGCAAGGAAACAGGAACCTCAGTCCTACACATGCAAGGAACTGAATTCTGCCTGCAACCTGAATGAGCAAGAAAACAGATTCTCCCCGAGAACCTCCAGAAAAAACACTGCTTTTAGTCCAGCGAGACCAAAAAATGTTGGACTTCTGACCTCAGAACTATGAGATAATACCTTCATGTTGTTTTAAGTTGCTCAATTTATGGTAACTTGTTATGGAAGCAATAGACAATTAATTCACAGTATCTCCCTCTTTTTCCTCTTCCTCTCTCTAAAAGCCTCCAAAATGGTGCCCAGGTGTACGGAGAGGGGTATGGCTTTTCTGAATTCAGGACAGTGAAGTGAAGGGCCCAGGAGCCTTCTTTCAGAGCTAAAGGGGGCAGCTGGTTGGCGTAACCTGTGATTTCTCAGCCAGGTCCCCCAGTCCCTCTTGTGCTTTTGGCTTGCTGAGCTTTAAGAGGCTTCAAGAGGCTTCAAGAAACCCAGAAGCCCTCTGAACGTGGGCCTGTACAGAAACTCCTGAGACAAGGAAATTAAGAAGCTAGCCTATCTGCTTGTTAGTGGAGAGAGTGGGAGAATTTGCTGAGGGAGAGAAACAACAGAGAGTCTATACACAAATGAATATCTTAATAAATTATCTAGCTGTGTAAGCTCTTGCACTACACCAATCCTAAAACAGGTGAATATAAGTAATAAATATAGGAAATGAGGAGACTTTATAAAGTAGGACAAAAAGCCTGGGCTTCAAATCTGACTTCAGTGACTTAGGAGGTACAAGATCCTGATCAAGTTATACAACATCTCTGAATCTCAGGAGTTTCCCAACTGGAGCAATATGGAATATCAGATCATTGTGATGAGTACATGAGTGATGTCGCTTAAGCATACAGTACCCATGTTTGTTTTACTTAACAAAATCCTTTTAGACATACTAGTTCATATTTATATCTTCCTCGTTTCCTTCAGGCTTTGGGTAGAAAAGGCACTATTCTCGGATGCTTTCAAATTTGATTTCAATTTCTCTCTCCAAGAATTTACTAATCCCCCACTCTCCAGATAATATTTATTCTACTGGACTACCAATTTACCGACTTGCGTATATACCTCCTAGATTATTTACAAGAAAATATTTTAAATGTATCATTCTAACAACTAAATTTACAATGTACTTCTGATAAATGTAAGAAAGATGGATTTTGTGATTATTTTTACTTCGTTTTCGATTATTATTAGCCTTTCAATCATTGTAAATTTCTGATATTTTCTCTTACAAAAGAAAAATGTAGACACAACCTTCCTAGATTTATGTATTGAAAATAAATTTTAAAATTGCTGTGCAAGGAACAGATACATTCGTAAGTCTTTTCAAAATATCCCTTTCTGAATAAAACATCAGTGATGTTTATAAAGAATTTTAATGATATTTTAACAGGATGTGAATGAGGTTCCACAAGTGATAGGAGGGGAACCCAATTACTGTACATGAGAAGACTAGTAAAGTTAAGTAATCTTATGAAAATGGTCTACATCAAGCAAAGAAAGAGACAGAAAAAAAACCAGTTTATTTCTTCTTTTAATGTAATGTTTTTATGAGTACAAAATGCTTCAATGGTAAATAATTAAATGTAACTGAGATATTGTAAATCTTTTCAATTCACAGTCACCCATAAGTAAACATAAGTATTTTTTACGGTTCAAGGGCACACATTGGTTGGAGCTTTAATGAAAATTGCAGCAAGGTCATCAGATTTTCTTGGCCCTTGCTTTTGAAAATAGTTTTGGTCTGCTTTTCTCTTGTGTTTTTCAGTTAATATAGACGAAACACTGTACTTACTTCTATCGGAGGTAATGTTGCATCATTTTGGTCATAAGTCTGCAGTTTTCCTCCACAAAATAATCTAATAACAGAACTTCATAAAACCGTTAGTGACTAATGCCCTATCTAGCCATGAAAATAGGACTTGATCAAATAAGGTAACACAAGTAATTTGTATCAGTACTGAACTTATTCACTTTTTGATTTGTTTTTATTTTTGCTGAAATCTTTGTTGATGTGGAATTTTTATACATGCTTGTTAGTATTGGAGAGAGGTGAGCAGACCAGGAGGAAGTGAAAACATTGATTCATGTGAATACCAACAATGAAAACTCAGTAGGCTAAAGAGAAGTTTTGGAGTATAATCAATTTTGAAACGTATTTCTTTTTCTTTTTCTTTTTTTTTTTGAGGAAGATTAGCCCTGAGCTAACTACTGCTAATCCTCCTCTTTTGGCTGAGGAAGACTGGTCCTGAGCTAACATCCATGCCCATCTTCCTCCACTTTATACGTGGACGCCTACCACAGCATGGCTTTTGCCGAGCAGTGCCGTGTCCCCACCCAGGATCCGAACCGGTGAACCCTGGGCCACTGAGAAGTGGAAAGTGCAAACCACTGTGCTACGGGGTCAGCCCCTTGGAAATGTATTTCTAAAGCTAGTCTGGTCTAATCTCCAGCCTTGCACCAAAATGACAGTCATCTCACACTAAAATCTTTCATAATCTTAGAAAGACTCTACAGTGCCCTTAAATAACCCATTCCAATATCTTAAGATGCTCTTGATTTAAAAGTTTCCTCTTTACTATCTTCTAATGTGATTGGTATCTCTACCCTGTTTTTCTGCTTGTATCAGAAATACAGAATAATGACAGTCCACTCCTAAAACTGTATCCCTTCAAATTTTTGAGGACAAAATTACAGCAACATTCCTGAATTTTACATTGTTGCAGAGAGAACTCTCTACTACTTTGTAACTGCCTCTTTTAGGTGTATTTGAAAGATAATAAAATGACCACATGATTAATTTTAGAGAAAGATTGATGTACATAGTCCATATCATCATGAGTTGGATGTGTTTGATCATTAGATGGGCTCCTTTATGAATGAGGCACATTTTGAACCAGAGTTGAATTAAAGATGCACGGGGCATTCCTGGTAGATTACTCAGCAAAACAGCTACTAACATGCTCATAGTTATTTTTTATGATTATCAAATCAAATCACCAACCCATTAAATTTAAACTTCTAGCATGTAGCAAACCTGTAATTAAACTAAACTAATTAACATTTTATCCTCATATGAAGAATGCATTTACTCTGTTTATGTGGGATTATATTTATAAGATTTTCTACAGACCATCTGCATGGTCTCTTCTAAAGCACCATTTATCTTGTAGCATATTTCCTTAGCAAAAAAAAAAAAAAAATCTGTTGTTAGTACAGGAAATTTATTCACCACTAAAAAAGCATTTTCCAATTTAGAAACAAAAAAGGGGTACAGTATATTGTCAACTAACTCTTACTGCCTAGAGAAAGATGGATTTTGTTTGCAAACCATATGTTTGATATCTAAATCATGTTCAGAGTTTTTCATTCATGATTGCAGATTGATACAGCCGTCCTCGAAAAATGTATTTATCTTTTCCAGCACTCCTCAAACACTAAATACCTAACTAGGTTGCAAGAAGAATCTTTAATTCCATCATTTTACTCTGGTAATTGCTTTTCCTTCCTTATGTTTAACCAGAGTAAATGAACTATAATTTTAAATTTGTCTTGACACTCGCTATCAGATGCTGTATAAAACATGAAAAAGGTGAGAAATGATCAAAAAGGAAACAGAAATAAAAATCTTTTCTGCAACAGAAAAGGTGTTTCTCACATAGGTCAAAATGATTACTTCAAAGACATCCAGATGCTTAAAATCACATCAATCCCAAATTAGGATTCCAAATACCAATATCCTCAGATGCCATGTATAAATTGAAGGACAGGTGCCCCATAGAAAGGGGGAACCACTTCTGAGCTTCCCCTGAGTTGATGTCAGGTGGGGGTGCCAGGTTTGTGCGCCTACCTCCTGATCTTTTCAAGAAAGACCAAAATTCAGGTAGCTTTTATAAAATCTCCTTACTTTAAAATGTTAGCCACCTAGTCCACTTGTTTTTGTTATTATGATAATGCTGTCCAGGCCAACCAAAGTGGATGTGGGAAGGATTTGATCAGTCTTTGACCTCTCGGCTTGCAATCTCTTCCTCAGCTTTTGTTTCCAGCCGATATCCTCAACTGCAGAGGGTAGAGGAACCTTGTGAAATGGACTTTCCAATATTAAGAATGAGTTTCTTTGCCTTACATGTATTTAATTGGTATCAGGGGCAAAGGATCCAGTGGGGAGCTGGAGAACAGTTGCAGCTGCATTCCTGCCACTGTCCAGTTTTGGAGCTTGTGGTGTTAGCAACAGTAGCAAGCACACATGTACTAAGTACTTGCTGTTTTGAGTTCATGACATGGTACTGAGTGCTTTACTTGCATTCTCTCATCTAATCCTCAACAATTCTATCAGGGGCGGTGAATATAATAATTCCCACACTGTGCTTGCAGCAATAAGAATTCTTGAAATCTACTATATGCCAGACACTGCATAATACGTTAATTATTATTAAATAATGCATTAGTTAATTATTAGCTATTTAATACTTTTTAATTATTAAAAGAGATCTAGTTCCTCAGATCCTGGATTTTTATATCCAGTGGAGAAGATAAATCATTAATAATAAACAACTGTGCAATACAAATCATGCATGGAAAGCATACGCAAGGGCACACAGCCGATCCACTACAGAGCTAGAATTTAGAATACCTAACATTTACTGAGCACTCGCTATATGCCAGGCACTGTGCTAAATGCATTACATACATTAGCTAATTTAAACCTCAAAATAATTCTGTGTCCGGTGCTACTATTATTCCCATTTTTCAGATAAGTCACCAGAGGCACAAAAAAGGTAAGTGATTTGTTCAAGGCTGTACAGCAGGTAAGTGATGGAGCTAGGATTTGAATCCAGTCAGCCACGTTCTTTGCCACAAATGGTTCCGTCGTCGTTAAGCAAGTCACTTAGTCTCTCTGCAGACTCAATTTTAAGTTCCTCACCTAGTTTACTGAAATGTAAATTATATTTGGATTTATGGGTGGAGAAGTCCAATAGGAGAAAGGAAGGATTGGACTCAATGATTTATGAGTTGTCTTTCTGATTTATAATTTAAAATTTGAAATTTTGGTAAAGTATGTCCATCAAGATTGGGTCTGTTCTACATTGAGAAATTTTTGTAGTCATTGTTGGTATTCAAAATGTTCTGGGAATAAACTTAGTAAGAAGAATCTTGTTGTAAAACCATTCTTAGGCCAGATATGCCTCACATCAATTCTTAATAAAGTTTAATCTTGTATATTTTCAAAGTCAAATCCAACTCAATGCTCTTTCAGATTATTAGCCAGGAGATCTCCTTATCAACAACTGCTGATTATCTTCCATGCTCTGGATACCTAAGTAATCCATTGTCTTTCATGCTTCTCAGTCTTCTGGAATACACACGTGTGGTGTCATTAAGTTTAAGCTCCCTAAGTCTTTAAAAAGTAGTTATTTACATTTGGATTAAAAACATCACAAGATTATTCATCATTTGTTGCAAAGAATGGCCATTCACCTACGCGCCAGCATCCTGATTCTTTTGGAAGTAGAAATAGCCAGAACAGAGTATTATTATGAGCATTTAGATACCATGTGAGAAAGAATTTCTATAAATGTGTATGTCTTAGGAATAATACTAAAATGTAGTTTAACATGAAATTATATCATTCACAAAGAATGCGCATATGTGATTATTTTCTTTGGCTGCTAGGATTTTCCATAAACCATAATCAACATGTCAATACATTCCAAAATGTATCTTTTTTGGCATTGCAAAATAGAATATCAAATAGTCTTTGTCAGCATTGTCATATATTGTCCAGCAGGAAAAACACTTGAGAATAAAATTGTATATATATACAAATAGGCTTAGAATAAATTGCCATGTAAACAATAGCTATAAAATTCTAGGGCAATCAAGGGTGATCTACCTTTATGGTAGAACAAAAGGTTTTCCCTTTAATTTGGCATATAACATGCTTCTGAGATGTGACATTGTAGCAGCATTTCAAAATCGCTCATATTTGTCATAGACCAGAGAGGAAATCCAGATAATAACATTTGATGTTGATGGCTCTGTATCCATCCCAGAGAATTTATGCACAAGAAAACAGTCAGATAGGATTCAACTGCAAAAGCACAGGTGAAAAGGAGAACATCTGGCTCTTTACAGGGCCTCAGAGGAAGTGACCTGATATGATGGAAGTCATTATAATCGCAAGGTCCTAATGCACTTTAGAAGAAATGACACACTAACCTATGAACTACTACAGCTAATTAAAATAGTCTCCAGGAAAACTATTAAACTTATGGTAGATAAACATTCATTATTAACATTTGACGTTCTGTGTCTTCTCAGGATATCCTGGTAAAATCTTTTATCCTTTAATCAAATTTCTCCTTATGAAAATATGATTGTTTTAATAAGCTGCAAACACTTGTCTCTGGACATCATAATTAAATTTCGGTAGAATGAAATTATCCACCTGTTAGTTATCTGCAAATTTTAAATAGCTTTGTACATGTTATATTCTAGCACGTTACAGCTGGTAAACACCTAAGAATTCGTTCAGCAAATCTTGAATAAACTGTGGCCCAAAGACCTCCTAATGCATTTCGTAGCACTCTCCCTACCACTTTGATTATGACCAAGAAGTATCTGTTTAATTCCAACATTTGTCCTTCTAACCATGTTAGATCCTTCATCAGGTCCTTCCTCAGGCCTGGGTCAATCTCCACCACAGGGAATGTGGAGAATTCAGAGGCTTTAGAGGAGAGGGGCCATCGTAATTCTCACTGAGGGTAAGAGATAAAATATTAGTGTATGAAGCCTTTAGCAGAAAAACCAAGATGAACATTGACTTTCTTTCTATGTAATAATTTATAAGCTGTACTTGGCATTGTGGAGGTTTCCTTTCTTGCTCTTTGATTGTGCCAAATGGAAGCCAAGGACCAACCATCCACCAAAGATAGAACAACAAATATTGAACTTAGAACAACTTTCGATAACTCTCACGTGTCATGTAAGAAGCAAATTTCTGAGTCGTTAAATGTGAAGTAAATATGAAATTCTTATTTAGAGGATTTTCTTAAAAAGAAGATTGATTCTTATCAGTTTCAGACATCAGGTAGGCCCTTCACAGTATGGGCCACTACAGTCAGTTTTTGGATCCTCACTTCCTGCCACTTTCCTGCACACACTTTACAAGGTAGCTGTGATGGTTAATTTTACGTGTCAACTTGACCAGGCTAAGGGATGTCCACTGAGCTGGTAAAAGATTACTTCTGGGTGTGTCTGTGAGGGTGTTTCTCAGTATCTGAGTCAGCAGACTGAAGATCAGCCCCAGCAGTGCAAGGGGACATCATCCAGTCCATTAATGGCTTCATTAGAACAAAAAGGTGGAGAAAGAGCAAATTTGCTCTCTCTGCTTGGAGCTGGGACATCGATCTTCTCTTGCCTTCAAACATCCAAATTCCTGCTTTTCCAGCCTTTGGACTCAGATTTAGACCATCAGCTCCCCTGGGTTTCAGACCTTCAGGTTTAGACTGGAACCACACACCCAGCTTTCCCAAGTCTCCAGCTTGCAAATGGCAAATTGTGGGACTTTGCCTCCATAATCGTATAAGCCCATCTTTCCTAATAAATCTCTTTCTGTATATCTCTTTATATATCCTATTGGTTCTGTTTCTCTGGAGATGCCTGAGTAATACAGTAGCTATGTAAATTTTTCAGCTATGCATAATTTTTTATGCCTCTGAGTATTTGTACAAACTTTTGCCTTGTCACTTACTTTTCCCATAAACACTTCACTAACCTTTCAAGATGTACATCAAACATGGCCAGCTTTCTGAGATCCTCTCTGATTCCAGACACTTTCTTTTTCTTTTGTGCATATTGTCCTTGCCTAAATTATAACTCTATTAGAATGTATGTAACATACATTCTGAGACTATTGTTATATATTATAAACTACTTAAAGTATACAATAAATACAAAGCATGTCTCTGTTCTGAGCTTATTCCTTTACCTTGATGTGCTTTCTTTGAGAAGAGAGGCCATTTTTTATTCCTTATCTTCAAAATCCTGGCTTTTAGCATAGTATTTAGTAGATGGTAGGTACTGAATAGCTATAAGCTGTTGCCTGTGTTACTATTATTGGACACTCAATAACAATTTGGCGATGAAAGTATAGATGATTGCTAAAAAATAACACTTCATATTTTCATAGTTAATAATAAAATATTTCATTTTTGCACAATACTTCAGATACTTCACTGTTTTTTATATTCAAATAACCCTATGTGGTAAATAAGGCAGACAGTATATTCATTTTATAGCTAGAAGCACAAGAGAAGGGAAATATAGGTGTTAACCAGATATCACTAAGATGTTTTCTAGCTTGGAAAGTCTATAAAAGGCCAACAAGGTTGGTAAACATGGCAAGTTATATACTTAATTATCCCTGCTTTCTCTTGAAATCCTACTAAAATTGTAATAAAATGTTTTTAAAATGTGAATTTAAAAATGAGGAAAAAGGGAGGGATTATGACAGTAGAGATGGTAAAATATTGAAGACTAGATAGCAGTAACTACCCCAGCTGGCTTGGAAACCTAAATCTACAAGTCAGGGATGGGGAAAAGGAGGGGAACCAAAAAGAAGTCAATTTCCACTCTAGACCTTTGGAGAGGCTGAGGAAGTTGAGGTTCCAAGTACCTCTGAAAGTGCTCCATGGTGAGCATGAAAACATGAAAATAGGAATGGAAGATTAGAGAGACCGGCCAGGTCCCCCAGATTCCCTTCCTGATCCTCTGCTGACCCCAGAAGAAGACTAGAGATTCTAGAACTAAAATTAATCTGTAGTTCGTGATAGTAGGCATGACCAAGGGCTGAGTAGGAGGTCATTCTTAAAACAGGGAATTATGGGAAACTCCACATCCTGAAAGCGGAGACTGTTGAAGTAGTTAAACAAAGAAATTGGAAGGAGAGAAAAATACGATCAGAGGAAACAGCATACTTGAACTAATAATTTTCGAGTAAGAGGAGATAGAGGTAATGCTAAGATCCAGGTGTGCCAATAGAAGTACTTTGCTGAGGTGGATTGGAGATGAAAGTCCTTGGAGAGATGATGAGGTCCACAGGTCTGACAGGCAGCGTATTAGATGCACCTTTCATTTGGACAAGAAGTCACTCAGGGTAATCATGGGATTTCAATGCTTAGAGCTCTTCAGTTGCAAGAAACAAGTTGATAAATTAATTGACTCAATTGATTCTGGTAACCTAATCAAAAAGGAGAAATTTAATATAAGCACATACAGAATAGCTTGCAAGTCCACAGGAAAAACTGAAGACATTTTCTTCTGAAAGGTTAGAAACCAGAATGGCTCCAGGGTTCTAGGAAGCTGAAATTGACAGTCTTTTCTAGACACAGTTTTAGAAGGAATTTAGCCCCACTTTTCATCCCTCCTCAAAACCCAAAATTCCCAGAAAAAAAGAATCAGATTAGCCTAGTTTCAATAATGTGCCTCTTGGCTAGTAAAAGGCAGGGGGCCTTCATTGCAATCAAGAATGGGTGCAGTGGGGGATGTGTAGCTGCCCAAAGTGAATGAGGGTGCTATTACAAGAAGAGGAAATCATTGCTAGGCAGATTGAAGTAAAAGATGTCCACTATAGGCACCTGTTCGTGCAGCATATGAATTTTATTCTAACTTTATATAATAAATACTTATCTGTGTAAAAAGTTAGCATATAATGATGAATAAACGCCTTAAGTTTCTTCTATTCTTTAATTTCACTTGATGAAAATGATCTTAAACCTAAAATTGTAAAATCACATTCTGAATATGCAAGCCTTAATCTAGAAAAGAAACTTTCCAGAATATGAAAAATAATAAGAACGCAATTTTATGAATTGGGTAGATAAAAAAGAAGTTTTAAAAATGTCTTAAGACACCCTTTCTGACGCTTTCCTTGATTTGTACCACACAAGGAAAAGAGATATGTATTTACCAAAAAGTTTATAGTAAAAAACCTCAATAACAAAACAGGTTTCAGAGTCCATATTTCTTCATGAACTCTCAATTTATGCTGTCAAAAACAATAGAGTCAGCTATGCTTAACTTTCTGACTCTGGGGAAGTCTGATAAGATTGAGCATTTAACAAAACCTGTGACAGAATCAGGACGAAGCCCACCCATTTGTCTTGCTGGCCCACAGTGTCTAATTTAACTGTTTGTTCCTATAAACTAAACTGGTAGCAGGAACGAACCATTTTGATTGGTTTATTAGCTTATACAACAAGCTAAACCACCAGAAGGATGAGAACTAAAAAGTGAACAGATCAAAGCGTCAACTGTCTCTCTTCCCTTTTTGAATTTCCGTTCAAGAGCAAAGGTAGTTTCTCTAATGGTTCTGTGGTTCCTTACTTTCCTACCTGTCACCTAACATTTACTGAATAAATGTCATTGAAGCTCTATGGTATCCTAGGTGCTAGGTTAATAAGTACTTACATAATGAGGAAAGAAAAGCAATAATGGGTATTTTCAAACATGCTTATGGTCACCTAGAGATCCAGCCTTTTATTCCCAGTCTACTCTCCTAAGCCAATTTAGTTTCTTTATTCAGGTCTGAGTGGGTCTCTGAATATGTCTTGTATTGACTTTTTCTTTTATTTTTTTCTTTCTTACTATTTTTGTCAGCTTTATCAAGGTATAATTTACACGCAATAAAAAATATCAGTTTTAAGTGGCCAGTGTTAATTCAATGAGTTTTGAGGAGCATATATAATCTAATGACCACTAGTACAATCATGATCTAGAACATTACCATCATGCCAAAGGTTTTCCTGAGTCCCTTAGCAAACCCTCCCCTAAGCTCATGATGAACACTGATCTACTTCCTGTGGGTTATAGTTTCCTTTTGTTTTTTTAAATTTAGCATGACTTTTGAGAGTCATCCATGTTATTACATATAGCACTAGATTATTCCTTTTACGGTGGATGGTATTCCATTTTACAAATATATCACAAACGGTTTGCTCATGCACTATTTGACGGACATTTGGGTTGTTTCCAGTTTGGCGCTATTATAAATAAAGTTGCTATGGACATTCAAGTACAAGTATTTACATACATCTAAATGTCATTTTTCTTGGGTTAACACCTAGGAATGGAATTACTGGGTCACACGATGAGTATCTTTCACTTTATGAGAAACTACCAAACTGGTTTTCAAAGTGGCTGTGCCGTCTTGCATTCCCACCAGCAATGGATGAGGACTCCAATTGATCTACATTCTCACACTTACAGTTTTATAGTTTTAACTTTTCCCATTAAGTCTGTGATTTACTTCAGGTTAAATTTGAACATGGTTTGAGGTAATCATTAGATTTTTCTCCTTTCTTTGTACATGGATATCCAGTTCTTCCAACACCATTCGTTGGTAAGTTCGTCATTTCCCGATTAAATTTTCATGGTACCCACCTTGAAAAATCAATTTATGGACTTCTATTCTGTTCCACTGATCTGTATTCCTGTCTTTATGTAAATCCTCCTGTCTGGAATGCTGTGGCTTGATATTAGATCTTGAAATCAAGTAGTGTAAATCTTGCACCATGGTCTACTTTTTCAAATATATTTCATATGTATGAAAATTTTAGAATCAGCTTTTAACATCTACAAAAAGTCTGCTGGGATTTGACTGGAATCCAGCTAGATTTGTTGATCAAGTTGGGGAGAACTTATGTGTTAATAATATTGCATCTTCTAATCCATAATCATGGTGTCTCTCTTCTCTTTGCTTGGGTCTTTAATTTCTCTCAGAAGTGTTTTGTAGTTTTTAGCGTCCATGCCTTGCATATATTTTGTTAAGTTTACCCCCATGTATTTCATATTTTTAAATGGTGTCATTCCTTTATGTTTGATTTTCAATTATGTGTTGCTAATATATAGACATAAAATTGATTTTTGTGCATTAACCTTGTATCATTCCAGCTTGTTAAACTCAGACTTTTGTAGTTTCTTTGGAATTTCTATATAGATGATGATATTGTCTAGTATGATAAATAAACAAAAACTATTTTATTTTTTTCCTTTCCAGTCTGTAAGCATTTTCTTTCTTTTCATTTCCTTATAGCCTTGGCTAGGAATTCCAGTACACTGAATAAAAATGGTTAGACATCCTTGCTATGTTCCCTATTTTAGGGAGAAAGAATTTAGTATTTCATCATTAAGTGTAAAGATAGCTATAGATTTTTTTCTATAGATGTCTTCAACCAGATTGAGAATGTTTCCTCCTCTTCCTGTTAGGTTTGAGAGTCTTTATCATAAAGGGATTTTGAATCTTGTTAAATGCTTCTTCTGCATCTATGGAGATGGTCATATGAGTTCCTTTTTTCATCTGTTAATATCATAAATTACATTGATTCATTTTTGAATCTTAAGCCAACTTTGCATTCCTGGGATAAACCCCACTTAGCCATTATTAAACATCTTAATATATTTCTGGATTTGATTTTCTAACATTTTATTAAAACTTTTTTCATCTATGTTCATGCAGAATTCTGATCCCTGGTTTTCTTTTCCTATAGCGTCTTTGTCTGGTTTGCCGTCATGGTAAGGCTAGCCTCAAAAAGTGAATTGAAAGGTGTTTTTTCATTTTATGTTTTTTGGGGGAGTTTCTGTACAATTTCTTCTTAAATGTTAGTTAGAATTTGCCAGTGAAGCCACTTGGACTTCGAGTTTTCTTTAGGGGGAGATTATAACTACAAATACAACTTCTTTAATAGCTCTAGGATGGTTCAAACAATTAACGTCTTCTTAAGTGAGCTTTAGAAGCTTACATCTATCAAGGACTTGCCCATTTAACATAAGTTTTTCAATTTGTTGACATAAGTTTGTTCATGACATCTATTTCTTTTGGTTTAATTTTTTTCTCGATATACTCTTATTACATCTACAGGATCCATAATGATGTCCCTTTTCTCATTCCTGATATTGACAATTTGTGTCTTTTCTCTGTTTTCCTTATTAGTCTACTGGAGGTTTATCAATTCTACTGATCTTTTGGGAAAAAAAACAGTTTTGTTTTCATAGATATTCTCTATTATTTTTCTATTTTCTATTTCATTGATTTTAGGTCCTATATTTGTAACTTGTTTCTTTCTGCTTACTTTGGGTTTAATTCACTGTTCTTTTTCTAGTTTCTTAAAGATAATGTTATGGCATTGATTTAAAACCTTCCGTATTTCTTAATATGAGCATTTAATGAATTAAATTTCCCATAAATATTGATTTAGATACATCCCACAAATTTTGATATGCTATGCTTTATTTTGGTTAAGTTAAAAATATATTCTAATTTTCCTAGTGATTTTGACTAGAGTGATAGCTATGGAAATGGTGAGAAGAGATAAGATTTAAGATACGTTTCAAAGATATATATATATAAATTGAGATGAATTGATAAGGAATGAGAAAATGAAAGACAAGCTTGACCTTCTACACAATTTTGTTAGACCTGGCAAAATAAGACTGTATTTCACATGATTTTGGCAGCATATATTGAAATTACTTCCAGTTTGAAAGTTGCACATTTTGGAGAGTATGCATGGTAAGACCCTCAGAAAACATGTAAAAATTGCAGATCGGTACACTGAATAATGTATGTAAACTAGCATAGCTAAGAATGAGAATATTTTGATAGTTTGATGGCTCTGACAAATGGTAATATATAGACTTACCCCTTGTGATATATGCTGTCACTGAACTGCTTGAACTAGCTCAAATCCCTTCTCAGCAATATTTCATCTGGTTGGATTTGAGTGCTGAACAAGGGTTTCACTGCATATATAACTTGTCCCCGACTTACCTTTGCAGCATCTTCCCCATCATGTCCTCAGTGCAAAAATCCCACTGTGCTCCTTATCATTCCTTGGTTACCCAGGCACTTCCCACACTTTTTCAATATTTCCCCTGCCTCCAGAACTCCTCCCACTCCACTCCACAGGCAAAGTATGTTTTTCTTCAAGAATTTGCTCAAAAGTCTCTTATCTGAGAAGCATTTCTAAATCCACCTCCTTCTGTTCACCTTCTCATCCCAGGTAAATTTGGTCACCCCAACCCCTTACCTCTCCATACAGGGAGTGTCATTTGCTTGGCACTATATGTCACTTCTCCAGCACCACCATCTCTCTAATTGTGACGCCTAACATCCACAATACTACTTAGCATACAGTGTAAAATTCAGTAGTAGTAATAATAGTCAACATTGAGTCTTTTACAATGTACCAGACACTATGCAATGCAGTACCTAATTAATCCCCACAACAAGCCCATACGTAGATCACGAGGAAATAGACAGGCTGAGCAATTTTGCCAAGGTTACAGCTGGTATACGCCGGGCCAAGATTCAGACCCAGGCTATCCAACTTTCCAGTCAGGGCTCTGAAGCAGTAAGCATAGTGCCTCTCCAAATGATTTCTAAATGGAACTGCATGGTGCTCTAGAGTGTGTCAAGGCCATAGCAGCGTCTCCCAATGTTAAGATAAATGAAAGACCCTTTCACAATGAAGGGTGAAGCTTTTTATTCCATAACCTCACAAGTACATCCAAGTATAACAAAAATAGCTTTTTCTGGAGATTTCCGTGAAACATACCAAAACTGACTATGGATCTCTCCATTTAAATTTTCATACAATGGCATAAAACACACAACTCTTTCTAGAGAAATGCTCAGCAACTTAGATTTAGATTATAAGGAGATGCAAATAATTACTTGAAATAAGTCGAGAAATTTATATATAACTCTTTGAGTAGGGTTACCAAGTCATTCTGATTAGTAACTTGAGTGAGATAATCCCAGTAAGGGAGTAAAGGCACATGTAAGCATCGTAATAGGTCAGTTTGGTCCTCCTCCCTGCTTGCATGAAATGGGTCTTCCAATGGAAGAGCACAAGTCATCCCCGTGTGAGGATGCACGGCCACAAAATCTGTTATTTGGCTAAAAAGAGAGCTGCAGTCAAACCTCACTTGAAAATCAAATGTCCTAAGCTGAGCCTGAATTTATGCAAAAAGAATAAACTCAACAGATAAGAAAGACCTGTAAACTGTCAAAATATAAATATCTGATCAAGCTTTAACTGCGTTTCCAAGGCCGAGACGAACAACGGCCCTGGAGGAACCATGAACGCTACAGAAATGTCTTGAAGTTGGTGTGTGGCAGCTGGTCTGTTTCGTTGAAGCTATGGAAAATATTTGTGCAAAAAAATAAAATGGAAGAAAGACCCGAGTGAAAAGTTTAGTCATCTAGCTGTAGTAGAAGAAGAAATGACTACTTGAAGAAAATAGCCTCAAATAGAATTTGTTTGTCCCACTTCAGCCAAAAAGTACTTCCTAAGGGCAGCCTCCTCTCCTCCACTGAGCAGGTTAAATCTGCTGCTGTATGTCCTGTCTGTACTTCCCATGGGTAGCACTTGTCACAACTGTATTTACATCCATATGTTGTTTGTACGATTGTTAATGATGGCTTTCCCACTAGACTGTTCTTCAGGAACAATGCTCAGGACAACGCTCTTCAGGAACAGACACCACATCTCTCTTAGTCATCATTGTAGCTCCAGTTTTTCACACAGGCCCAAGAAGACAGGTGCTAAAAGATGACTTTATGAGTGAAAGAATACTATTTCCTATGCAAACTGTAGGTGGTGTAACAGAGAAAACAAGAGTATGATTAGCTTTTAACACTAATATAGAAACAGGCACTAAAATTAAAAGAGAAAATAAAATTTCTCAATCTAGAACCTGGGTTCACTTAGAACCATCAACACTGAAACTACTTTCACTTTCTAATAAGACTTTTTATTTGGATCTGTGTCAGAGAAGGGGAGAAAAATCTCTAGTAAGAGCTTTCCAGCCTTAACTAGAAATGTTACCATGTTGAAGATCTAAAGAATCTCCTGGAATATTTACTACATAATTTGGATTATTTCAACAAAAAGTTCTTTTAATAATTTTTTTAAATTCCTGAATCTAGAATTATTGTATCTTTACAAAAACATGAATTAGAACATTGAAGATATACAATGCAAGGGAGGACTGCCAAGGAGCTCCTTCGTATGTGTTGTTTTATACGCTCAACATGCTAAGCATGAACATTGCAGCTATTAACACTCCGGGCATGCCATGAATTCGTGGCGTCACATACACAGCAATTATTGATTTACAGAAGTATTGCAATTTCTCTACCAGTGTAACAGATTTTAGCTTGAAAGAACAATAAACTGAGAGGCTCACTACAGTTTAAAGTTGGCAGCTGGCGAGGAGATGAATTCCAAGCCAGAAGAGAGAGGAGGCAGGAGGTGCCTGCTGTTTCCTAAGGAGAGTGTCCCTGGGTGATACATCTGCTGTTGAAACATCAAAACACATTTCTTGGTAGAATCCTCCACACATAGTTAATCCAGGTTTCTTTGATTTTGACTTTATCTGGCAAAATGGAAAGACGTACACATTTCCTCTTCTTAAGAAAAAATGCCAAACTCTTTTAATAAATATTGACTTACGTGGTGGGCAGAATAATGCCCCCCCCCAAGATGTCCATGTTCTAATTTCTAAAACATGTGAATCTGTTACCTTACGTGGGGAAAGCAAATTTTCACATTTAATTAAGGATTTTGAAATGGGAGGATTATTCTGAATTATCTGGGCAAATCTAATGTCAACAAAGTGTCCTAAGAGGGAGGCAGGAGGGTCAGAGTCGGAGAAGTAGTTGTGACAATGGAAGCAGAGGTCAGAGAAATGCTGTTGCTGGAAGGCAGCCACCAGCCAAGGAATGAAGGCGGCCTCTAGAAGCCTTCAGAAAAGGCAAAGACGGGATTTTCCCACGGAGGCTCCAGAAGGAACACAGCCCTGCCAATACCTTAATTTTAGGCCTGAAAGACCCATTTTTAGTCTTCTGACCTACAGAATAGTAAGATAATTTGTGTTGTTTTAAACCACTAAGTATGTGGTAATTTGTCACAGCAACTATAGGAAACGAATGCAATTTATATTTGTGTTATTGACCTTTATTATCTCTAGCAATAATTCCTTTCTCTAGACTCAATTTCTTTACTGTGCATTTTATTCTTAATGTTACTTGAGATGATTCAATTCATTCAGTTCGTCCAGCAGATCAATTGATCTGGGAAGGCAGGACGTAGTGGTCAATAGTCAAACCACAAGCAGAATATTTATTGAGCGTTAGATATATTTATGTATTACACTACTAAGTCAGTGCTATGCTATATTTACTATATTACTCCACTATTTTAGGTATAATCAGAGCAGAAAAAATATGTCAAGTTCTCTACTTCTCCAAAGCTTACAGTCTTGTCAGGACAACTGCCAGACTCATACATGAAGCTATTTTATTAAGGAACAACTCTAGGGCTCTGATACTCTGGTGAAATATAGCTAACACAGAATCAACTACGAGACACTGTAGGGTATTAACCATGAAAAGGTAAGCAACTGCTTCTTGGTTCATAAAACCATTTCTATTCCATAAGTCCCCTAAAAGGCTTACATTAATCTTTACATGTTTCCTTTTAACATTTTTTAAAAAGAATTTCTAATACAAATTCTTCATCCTAGAGATTATATAAACATCTTCATTTGATCAGTCACAAGGTGAAATAATTTCTCAAAAACAATGCTTTTCTTCTAAAGGAATTCTTTAAGCATTTTCATCTCATTTTTTAAAATAATAAGCATAAAATAAAACCACTGGGTCAGAAGAAAATTATTTTGATTTTAAGTACCCAAACCAGAAATTAAGTAAAGTATTTGGAGTATATATTAGTTAAGGTTCTCCAGAGAAACAAAACCAATAGGATATGTGCATGTATAGAAAGAAATTTATTATAAGGAATTGATTCGCACAATCATAGAGGCTGGCAAGTCCAAAATCAGCAGTGTCGGTGGCAGGCAAGAAACCCAAGAGAGCTGATGTTGCAGGTCCAGTCTGAAGGTCCACAGGCTGGAGCCTTTGACCCTCCTGTCTCCTTCTTATAAGGACCCTTTGGATTACATTAGATTCACCAGATAATACAGGATAATCTTTCCATTTTGAGTTTCTTAACTTAATTACATATGAAAAGTCTCTTTTGCCATATAAAGTAACCCATTCACCACCCAGTGGTGAGATGGAGTCTGAAGGCAGTCTGCTGGAGAATTCTCTCTTGCTCAGGGGGTTTGGTCTTTTTGTTCTATTTAGATCTTCAACTGATTGGATGAGGCCCACCCACATTATGAGTGGCAGTCTGTTTTACCCATAGTCCAAAAATTTACATATTAATCTCATCCAAAACACCTCCAAGCTGACATGTAAAATTAACCATCCCAAGCCCACCCTTTATCAACTTGGCACCCACACAGATCTCCTTACACCTTACTGAATCTAATAAAGAGAATAACAAAGTCAAACTTCTGCCTATTACAATATAACTATTCTGTGCACAACTGAAAACACACTAAACTTTTCCCCAAAAGAGGATGCAAAGTCTTTGATCGATGTTTACCTTTCTTTCTATCTTATAACTTAAATACTATGGTGTAAAGTTAACAATACTTAAATACTACAATATAAAGAGAATACATCTTATGTGACACGATAAAGGGATAAGAGAGAGAAAAAAAGATATACACACACAAAAACAAACATATTCATAAAATAAGGAGGAAAGGCTAACGACAATTATAGTCCTCATTTCTGTAACTAGTCCCAAGGGTCCTAGCTGGTATTCATAACTATCTTCTTCCACTACCCATTCCATACTACCTTTGCCTTTAGTAAGAACCTCAACTGGTCATGGTTCTTCACCTGTGGGGTGAGCCAAATCTTTATTCCTGGAGGGTCTCATTAGTATCGCTGCCTGAATTGGGTTGTTACAGTTTTCCATTGACTTTCCATCACAGGGCATGGTAATATTAACAGATGCCCTAAGGGATGTCCTATACAGACATAGTTCATTTTGTTGTGCTTTGCCTTATTGCACTTCATATATATTGCATTTTTTACAACACCCTCCACCAGCAAAAAGATTACAACTAGCTGAAGGTTCAGATGATGGTTAGCGTTTTTTAGAAATAAAGTATTTTAAAATTAAGGTATGTACATTGTTTTTTAGATGTAATGCTATTGCACACTTAATAGACTATAGCATAGTGTAAACATAACTTTTATATGCACTGAGAAACCAAAAAACTCATGTGACTCACTTTATTGTGATATTCACTTTATTGCACTGGTCTGGAACCAAACCCACAATATCTCCAGGGTATGCTTATACTCTACAAATATTCTTCCTTACCTCCATTGTGGAGTTTCAGTCCAATTTCCCATCGGTAGTCAGGATCAATCATACCAGCCAACAACATAATTCCCTTCTTTGCCTGTTGATTCAAAGTTGTGAGGAGTCTAGAATAGCCAGATGGCAGTCTTAAACTTCCAGGTCAATGGATCATTGTTGTGTCTCCTAGTGAAAGCATTTATCTCTTTGGAACGAAGACCTCTAGACCAGCAGAGTATAAAGTTGCAGATACAGGAAGTAGAATTTCTGCCAGTGGGTCACAGTGAGTAGTGCCACTCTCATTTCCACCCCTTGATTCCTGGACCCGTGAATCCTGACTGTGGGAGAAATAGAGCCATATATTTGATGTTGATTTAGAGCATATACAGCCTTCTGGAGAATCTTGCCCCTGCCTTGCAAGGTATTGCCACCTAGCTGGCACTGTAACTGAGTCTTCTAAAAGCTATTCCACCATTCTATCAAACCAACTGCTTCAAGATGGTGAAAAAACATGATAAGACCAGTGAATTCCGTAAGCACAGACCCATTGCCCCACTCCTTTGCTATGAAGTAAATTCCCTGATCAGAGCCATGCTGTGTGGACATGACAGTGGATGAGGCATTCCGTAAGTCCACAGATGGTAGTTTTGGCAGAGAATTGCATGCTGGGAAGACAAATCTGTATCCAGAGTAAGTGTCTGTTCCAGTAAGAACAAAATCATGCCTCTTCTGTGATGGAAGCAATCCAAAGTAATCAATCTGTCACCAGGTAGCTGGCTGATCACCCTAGAGAATGGTGTCATACCAAGGGCTCAGTGTTGGTCTCAGCTGGCAGACTGGGCTCTCAGCAGGGACTGTAGCCAGGTCAGCCTTCGTGAGCAGAAGTCCATATTGTTAGTACCTTCATAACCCCCATTTGTGCCACCATGGCCACTTTTTTCATGTGCCCACTGGGTGATGATAGGGCTGACTGATATCCACAGAACGGATCATCCTATCCATTTGATTATTCAAATACAGACTCTTTAGTGAGCATTCACATGGGACACAAGTGTCTTCAGAGTTTTTTTCCATTCAGAGAGGTCTATCCACATACCTCTCTCCACATACCTTTCTAGTCATGTTCCTTCCAAGTCCCTGAGCATCCAGCCAGACCACTGGCCACAGCCCCTGAATTGGTATATAATTACATGTTTGGCTATTTCTCCTTTCAAGCACAGTGGACAACCAAGGGCATGCTCAAAGTTCTGCCCCCGGGAGAATTTCCTTTCACCACCGTCTTTTAGGGATGTCCCAGAAAATGGCTGTGCTGCTGCAGCTGTGCACTTTTAAGTGCTGCCTGCATAACGTGCAGAAACATCTATAGACCAAGCCTAAGTCTTCTTTCCTCTCGACTGATCGTAGGGAACTCCCTGTGAGGCCACAGGTGCAGACTGGGAGAAAGAAGGTAGAATGGCAGAAGCGGGAATCATAGGCATTTGGGCCACATCATGTAACTTACTGGTATCTTCAGGACCTGCTTGGGCCTGATGTTGTATCTACCACTTCCATTTGATTTTTAATTTTAATTTATTTTATTTTTTTGGGGGGGAGGGAAGATTAGCCCTGCGCTAACTACTGCCAATCCCCCTCTTTTTGTTGAGGAAGCCTGGCCCTGAGCTAACATCTGTGCCCATCTTCCTCTACTTTATATGTAGGATGACTACCACAGCATGGCAGGCCAAGCGGTGCCATGTGCGCTCCTGGCATCTGAACCAGCGAACCCCAGGCCACCGAGAAGCAGAACATGTGCACTTAACTGCTGTGCCATCAGGCCAGCCCCTACCACTTCCATTTGATACGGGAGTGCTGCTGTGTATGCTCAGCCTTATGACTTGATCAATCAGATATCTTCCAGTTTATAATGAGCAACTCAAGTTAGACAGTAACTTGGTGGCCCAGTTAAGTGTTCTGTTTCTCAAAAGGAAAGTAATCTGCAGAGGATTGCAGGGCTTTGCTTCAAAATCCTAAGAGTCTGCACTGCGATTCATTTGCAAGGGCTTGCCAAAGGCTCCAAACATCATGCCTGTCTTCCACTGACACTTCAAGCACCACTGGATCCGCTGGATCATAAGGCAGAAGGGGCAGAGCAGCTCACATAGCATCCTGGGCCTGTTGCAGAGCCTTCTCTTGTTCTGGGCTCTACTCAAAGCTAGCAGCTTTTCATATCACTCAGTAAATGGGACAGAGTAACACACCCAAATGCGGAATATGTTGCCTCCAAAGTCCAAAGAGCCACGTTAGACATGGTGCATCTTCTTTAGTTGTAGGAGGAGCCAGATGCAACAATCTATCCCTCACCTTCGAAAGGACCTCTCAACATTCCCCACATCACTGGACGCCCAGAAATTTCACTTCAGAAATTCAGGTAGAAGGCCCCTAATTTTTCTTTTCAGCTTCATTGAGGTAGAATTGACAAATAAAATTGTAAGATATTTAAAATGTACACTGTGGTAGTATCACTTGTATCTGGAATCTAGGATGCCCTGAATTCTTGTCAGATTTCTCACCCTCTGACACACACGTTTGACCAAAAAGTCTAGAGAAGTTGCTCCATCATGCTCTATGTCTAATCAGCATAATGCCATCAGTGTAATGGACCAGTGTGAGATCTTGTGGAAGAGAAAGGTGATCAAAATGCCAGTGAACTAAATTATGACATAGGGCTGGAGAGTTTATATATGCTTGTGGTAGAACAGTAAAGGTGGATTGCTGGTCTTGCCAGCTGAAAGTAAACTGCTTCTGGTGGTCTTTAGTAACAGGTATTGAGGAAAAAAACATTTGCCAGATCAGCAGCTGCATACCAGGTACCATGGGATGTGTTAATTTGCTCAAGCAATGGAATCACATTTCATACAACAGCTGCACTTACTCTCATTGCATTTAGGTTTCCCAATTCAGTGGCCCCAGTGCCCACTGTAGGGTACGGCTCACAGAGAAGAATGATGGCAGAGCCCTTTAAGGATACTGGCACTCCCTGCCAAATTTATTTCTCACAGTTGTGGTAAAAGGTGTGTCTTCTGGATCCTCCCAGGGTGGGTAAGTTGGTCTCAAATGACAAATCTGTTCTGACATCTCAATCTCCCTAAGTCTTTGAATCCTTTCCTCTACAGCAAACCAGGCTCATACAATCAGCATTTTCAACGCTCAGTGTGAGCCACCTTTTGGTCCATATTTCAGCCAAACAACCAAACAGTTAGAGCCCTTTCTAACTCCCCGAGCTGCCACGTTAAACGCAGAATCACTGCTTGGTGGGCCCATATCAACACATTCAAGGGGGAGCAGCCTGTGTTACGTTTAGGAATGACTAGTGTTGGGTGTGATTATTGCAATACTTGCTGTGAGGAAGGAGACAGAACGTGGGGGTTCCAAGGCAGACCAGATTCAGATATAAAGGCTAAGAATTCTTGGTAGAAGACTCGTGGGGCAAATAGGGTAGCTATGCTAAAAAGATCATCGACCATGTCTCAAAAAATACATAAGATGACTTTGACTAAGTTTGCAGCCTTTAATCAGGACTTGTGAAATTGAATTAATACATCCATTTTGTTATAGTTTTTCATTGAGTCTTCCCTCACGCCTGTTTGACTCTTCCCCTTCCAATCTTTGTATCATCTCCCCCTATTTCTTTTATCTTATCTTCTTTATTTTTTCAAACAGCTATTTCTTAAAGAATTAAATACTTCTGTCTTTCTGATGCCTCGGTTTTAGGTAATACTTGTGAAATGCACTTTCATGAGGTGCTTTTGGGGGGTGGTAGTTAAAAATCCTTTGACGCAAAGCTCTTTCCCATTGTGTGCACTTCAATCTTCAGAGTATAAATCCATTTTGTAATTACTCCAATATTCTCATCTTAGAAACTTTGCCTGACACACCATTCCATATGTTTATGATTCTCTGAATGAAAAAGTGTTCCCTGACAACCATTCAGATTTTTCCCTTTAATTTCCATTTATGCCTTATTGTCTTATAACGTTCAACTGAAAATATATGTTGCAATATTGTGTGACATTATCAGTATTACTTAAGATTTTATATACCCATATATCAGCCAAACATCAGATAAATCTCGCTATTCTCCTTTCTGTACATCTTCCTTCCTGGAAGAGCACAGGTAATAGATTCAATTTCTCCTTCATGACAAGTTGACTTTAAGCATTTCTTACAAACTGAAGACAAGAATCAATTTGCATTTGGGCTTGAAATATTTTTAAAATGTGAACTGGAAATGGAATTTGGCCTAACGTTTATGCAATTAAAGTGATGGTGCTAAATGCAATGCTTTTTAGACGAAACTTATATCAGGGTGGATTTTAAGAATAGTGTAAAGCCAAGACACAAGACTAATTTGAAGGTCTTGCTAATAAATAATGTTGTTGGAAAAAAGGGGGTATTCTGATGATTTGTAATCCTGCAATAATGGCTTCTAAATAGTTAAGATTAGTTTGAGAGATGAGAGCCTTTCCACCCTCTATGCCATATGCCAGCAGGGGACAAAAATCAATCTTGCGAGGGCTCTGATTACTTCTGCTCCAAGTTTCTTGTCAGCAGATTCAAAATGTGCAGGGCAATGAATCTTCCACAAGGTAGAGGTGCTGCCCATCAGCTGGAAATCTTTTTTCCCAACTTCTGGTAGAATATCTGCTTGTGATAAATTAGGAGGAAAGGGAAAAATAGAAGACTATTTGTTGCAACAATTTTAATCCTGTGTTATCAGTACAGAGAGAAAGTGACACCAGTTCCCGTGGTTCTGAAATGAAAAATGTACCCTTGGAGGGAAGAAGCTTGAAAGTTAAGGAACAAATAAAATAACGGTCTTTGTCATTTTTAAATACCAGGCCGCTTAGCAACTGATCAAGGGAGAACCACATTAAGGGGTGATACCTAAATTAATAAATATTAATATCTGAAGTAAGACGTCTAGCCTTGGATCCACATTAGAAGCTATAAGGAAAAGAAATTGAGGTTTGATTATAATAAAAGACACAAGGATGTGAGCAATGAGAGTAATGAGGACAATGTAGTTGACAGAATGATGGTTCTCAAAAAAGTCCACATGCTAACCCCCCAAACTAGGGATATGTTGCCTTCCATGGCAAAAGGGACTTTGTAGATATGATTCAGTTACACACCTTGAGCTGAAGAGATTATCCTGGATTTTCTAGGTGAGGCCAGTGTAATCACAAGGGTCCTTAAAGTGGAAGAGGGAGAGAGAAGAGGTCAGACTGATACAAGGTAAGAAGAACTTGGCTCGCTTTCACAAACTTTGAGAATGGAGAAAAGGGCCATAAGCCAAAGAATGTAAGTGGCCTCTGGAAACTGGAAAAGGGAGGAAAATGGAACCTACCAAGAGCCTACAGAAAAGAATGTAGCCCTGCTGATGCCTTGATTTTAGCCCAGCGAGTCCCACGTGAGACTTCTGACCTACAAAACCATGCCATAATAAACGTGTGTTGTTCAAAGGCCATAAATTTGTGGTAACCTGTTACAGTGGCAATAGAAAACTAATAGAGGCAAGATATAAAAAGATAAAACAGGAAATAAGTCTTAAAATGATATATTTCAAATTTCCCATGTACTCTTATCATAGTTCACAGAAAAATATTTTGGTACAATCTTTCTGTTTCTGGTTGTCTGTCAATAGTTCTCAAATATGTTTAAATCATGAATGCCCCTTGACCTAGAAATTGCACTTCTGGGAATTTAATAAAATAATTAAAGCTGTGTGGGGTGATTATTTGTAAAAGCCTAAAACTGATAATACACTAAATGTTCTACAGTGGTGGTTATTTGAATAAATTTTGGCATAACCTCAAATAACATACTATGTAGTTATTAAAAATTAGTTAAATGAGAACTTGCTGAAATTGGAAAAATATTCTTCATATGTTGAGTTGAAACCAGTACAAAATACTATGCATGGTGTGATAATACTGGTATAAAATATTTGCCATGCTGGTATATGATAGTGGTGTGACATATCTCTAATCACACCAATACTTTACACCAATTTTTCATATATGTCACCAAATACATACATGAGTAGTGAGTGTGGATGTGAAGAATGTTTTTATCCTACTCTTAGACTAAGAAAAACACACACAAAAAGGTATCTTTAGATATAAAATGTTATGTGCCTATACACATGCACATGTGTGTGTGAAATTTTACATTTTTGTCACTTCTAACCAACTGGTAGTAGAAGTACAAAATGTACACTTGTCTATATTTTTCAGCTCTCCACTACACGACATTGTAAAGCCCACCTCATTCTGAAGAGAGAGAAAGAGCTCTGTCTCTACCGAACAGCACCACAACCCAAAGGTATAGAAAATTGTGTGATTTTTTTTTCTGGGCCCAGTTCACTTGAACCCAACATCTGTCATCAAACAGCACCCTAATAAGTCTGTGGTCAGATGGCTGCGTAAAATGGTACAATCTTTCCAGAAGACAATTCGGCGAAGTATCTCAAAAGCCTTGAAAAATTATACCCTTTGAGCCAGTAATGCCATTTCTAGGAATCTAAAGAAATAACAGGCAGAAGTTATTATGAATAAGAATATTCATTGAAAGCTTATCTATGTAAAGGAAAACTAGGACACAACGGTAATGCCCAATAAGAGGGGAACGGGGCAGTAATTTAAAATAATGTTTTCAAAGAATATTTAATTACACAAGAAAATGTGTTCAATATGTTCCTAAATGAATAAAAGCAGACAGCAAAATTGAATATACAATATGATTCCAATTTAGAAAATAAAAAGGAAAATATGCCAAATGCTAAGAGCGGCTATCTCTGAATAGCAGAACTGGGTTTTAGATTTTTTAACCATGTGGGTATTTGTGTACAGTATGGTTTCCATTTTTTCTACCATGCGCATATATTACATTTCAAATTAAGAAGACAACGTTTGCCACTCAGGGCACTCGTCCTTTCTGCAAGCGGCACAGAGTTGGTTAGACTATCTACCAGAAATAAACTGAAATTAGGGTGGTCTCTCTCCTCTTGGCCCATCTGCCTTGCCAGTTCCTGAAATTGGGTTCTCTTTAATGACTATGCCTTGAGAGTCTCTCACAGAGTCTGTGGAAACAGTCTTTTTAGGAACACTGGTGAAGAGCCGTGGCCTTGTCCTAGGAAGTGCATGACTTCCTTCCAGACTGAATGTGACACTTGGTCCTGGCAAGGGCGTCCAGCACAGAACCAATAACATGACTGTTAGAGCTCATAGCAATGCAGACTTCACAGCAGTGCACAGTGGAGGGTCTGCCCTGGGCCTTCTACTGAACTCCTAGGCACAGCCCTGCCACACAAGAGAACACTGCGCCAAGCTTTCCACCAGGTAAATAGATATCTTTTATATTGTGTCTGGGCATAATTGGCTCCTGACTGGAAAAGTCTCAATTTAAAATGTATTTGTCCTAGGTTCTGGCTCTCTCCTATGGCCCATATGTTACTATCATCTTTGCTACCAGCAGTGGGTATCAGGCTGCAAACTGGTATATTAAGTGTCAGCCCTATTAAAAGGAATAGGAGATTAAGAGCCTTGAGAAAGTGTTTTCTCCTCATTGCGAGCACCCAAAGGTCAGGGGCTGCCCCATTCACATTAGCTCCTGCCGGCGTTGGGCACAAACTCTCACACATAGTCAGTAGTCAGTAAGCATTTTTAAGTAACTGGATAAATGATACTTCTTAAAGAATTCTTTTTGGAGTTCATAATAGCCACTCTTGGTGTGTGTATACGCCTGTGTAGAGCTATGGCATCCCTTTTATTCTAATGGTCAAGCAAGATGGAAAAAAGCAATAATGTCTTCCTTTTTCGAGGGTTTACTGGGCCTCAGATAAAAGGGAAGAAATAATTCCATCTCATTCTAAGGAAACGACAGAGTCTTTCAGTTCAAGAGATCAAAGCTGCATTAACTCTTCCAGTTACTGCCATTTGCCATTTACTAGCATTTAGTGCTCTGGAAAAGGTAATCTACTAAATGGTACCCAAGTGGCCTGGCAATTTATTAAGTGAGCAATTTATTCTTTTCTCGCTACTAAGATCAAACCATTCACCATTCAAATTCTTCACGTTCCTCAGAGATAACAAGGTGGGAAAATATCCTTGTCTTACAGATGGGGAAACTAAGGTTCAGTCTTGAACCAAATTAGCAGAAGGGGGGGAAAAATTGAGTTATTTAAGCTTTTCAGAGCCCCCAAGAAAAAGCCTTCTCTTACCAAATCTGCATAAAAGAAGAGCTGCTTTTGGGGCTCCAGAACAGTGCCAGTCTGCAGCACCCTGAGAAATAGAGCGAAATAGAGATGCGTGAGAAAATACTCTAGCTCAGCAATAAAATGATAAACAAGAAATACTAAGTTATTAAGTTTCAGGAGGCAAGGAGGAGGTGCAAAGATTTAAAGATATTTATTCTTTGCCAGAAGTTATCAAAAGTAAATATTTGAGCTGAAATCATGCTGATACTAAAACCACTCTGTTTTTAGAGTTTACCCATGCTTCCCGCTGTTGTTCACATTAGGAGAGCGTGATTGTTGGCCTGTCCCCACCCCCACCTCTGGTCAGACTGAGGTCATGTGGCCTCGTAAACCAACATGCCTCTCACTACAGACTTCGAATGAGGTTGTTGGTGTCCTCAGAGCCATGACAGTAAGAGAGCTCCTGGATGGCTTTACCATCCTGTTAAAGGCTCCCAGAGGCTATCTCGCTTCATGAAAGCAATAGCAGCAAGAACCACCATATAAGTGCATATATATAATACAATACAAAATATATAAAATGTAGTTTATAATATACACTATCTCATTTGATTACCATGAAAAATCCCACAAGGTAGGTTTTCCCATCACTATAGTACACATGAAAAAAGTGAGGCACGAAGAACTTAATAATGTGCCCATGTCCACACAATGAGTAAATGGTAGAGTCTGGTTTTAAACTCAGGCCTAGAAAATTCCAAACACGTCTCTTTCTACATGGGATGGTGTCTCTGTGCTTTGCTATGCTATGTGGACTCTTCTGGTGAAAAGGTAAAGTAATGTCCCAGGACTTAAATTCCACTTAACCATACTCTGCAAAAAAGTAAGTGCATTGTAGCAATTCCAGGGGCTGTTATTGCCCAGAAACAGACCAGAGTCCTCCAAAACTAACGAAACCTACATGTTCATTAAAATATTTCCAAAATGTAACTTAGGCTTGCAACATGGCACAGCAAAACTGATATTTGCTGAATGCCAAAATCATAAAATATGTTACTATTTTACCTCTGTAAGATCATGGAACTATATCTCTAGACCATAAAAGAATTCCTAGCATATAATCTACACTCAATGAATACCGTGTTGGGGGTACCATTTTTTTAAAAAGATACACAAAAGCCCTGGGAAGAGGTCTACAGTCTATGATTATACTCTTTAAATAATTTGGTTGCTAGTATTTATCAAAAAATTTGACTTGACCCCAAAATTGTCACTAACATGCCGAAATTGTTAACTAGAATTGAGCATGTCAGAGTGACAGCCTGTCTGACTCACTTCCCATCACTGATAGAATAGAGCATATTAATTGTAGGTCTAGGATAACTATATCTATTAGCAGGGTCATGCCTGGGTTTCCATGAAATGCCCAGATACCTATGTAAAATGTACTTTCAGGGGGATATACGTGAAAATATTAATAGTAATTATCCTCCTATTTTCATTGCCAGTCGTAAGTATTGATTTTCATCTCCTCTTTATTTCTACATTTTGACAACAAACCTATGTGAATTTTGTAATAAAAATTTAAATATATAAACTTCCAAGAAGACTATCCTTCCAAATACATAGAAACACTTCTACTTAATAACAGCTAAAACTTGTACATTTCCTATGTGCCAGGCACTGTTCTATGCATTTCATATGCTGTAAATTATTCAATGCTCACAATAACTCAGCGAGGAGGGTACTATTATCCCCATTTTACAAATGAGAAAACCAAGGCATAGAATGCCAGAATAACTTGCCAGAGATCAAACACAGTAAATCAAGAAGCCAGGATTGAAAAAAATCTCAATTTTACACATACTGTCTAGCAGTCATCTTCCATCATTGCTAGACCCTTTCAGCTCATTTGTGCTAATGCTCTAGTAATTCTGTGACCTTACTGAGAATTGCCTCTACCATTTATTTCGTTCTCCATCTTGCCACTGAAGTCCAGTCCGGATTACATGGTCACTATAATCATCTCTGTGAACCTCCTTAACCGCCTTGTCTCACTCGCCTTCCATTGCCCTCGGCTGGCAATACACCAACCCTGATTAAACTCTTTTATTCAGTGTCTGCAAACAAATAGTTGAGCGTTACTGGATAAAATCATGTGTCTATACTTACTAGACTGACTTCAAATTTACCATTACAAATCTCAATTTAGCACTCAAAAGTACATGATAATGCTAGTTTACCTATTACATTTCAATTTTTCCCTCTTCAAAATATCTGTTTCATGCCTTCACTCTACTCAAATCCTCAACTAATATTCCCCTTCCTCCTCACTCTTAGATGATGCTTTTGCTACAGAAAGCTATCATGGAAAAGATAAATGCAATGAGAAGTACTGCATATTTGCATTACCAATTCCAATAACCTACCTTCACCTGTAACCATATATTCTATGTTTCCTTCTGTACAAATATCAGCAACGTCTCCACTCTTATCTGAGACCAACTGTTCTAGTTGTGCTCTGAATCTAAGCTCCTTTTATTTTCAAAGAGTTTCACTCTACATCCATTACTTTATTCCACTCATCATCAATTTTCTCCTCTCTAAGTGATCAGTCTCATAAACATACCAATATAGCTTAGTATCAACTCTCTTTTAGAAAAAGGAAAGAATATCTTTCTTGAGCCCTCTTATCTCTCCATCCCCTGTCCCATTTCTCTGCTTCCCATTGCAACAAACCTATTCACTGTCTCCAATTCTTAGCCTCCCAATCTCTCCTTAAGGCACTGAATCTTTCCTATCACTGCACTGAAGGAATCAGATCTTCAATGGTCACCAATAATCTGTTTTAAATACTGCTTTATCTAGGACTCAGTGATACTACACTTGCCTAGTTTTCCTCCACCTTCACTGATCACTTCTTCTCAATCTGCTTTGCTGGCTTCCCCTGTTCTACCAAATCTGTTGTGACAGGGTATCAAAGTTCTATTCCTGGTTCTCTCTTCTCTAACTACAGCCTCTCAGATGATCCCATCCAGTTTCAAACGCCCTCTACATGATAATAAAACTCAATTTATATCTCATGTCAAGATCTCTCCTTCAGCTCTAAACTCCTAGATCCAACTGCCCACTTGACATCTCTCTTGGCTCTCCAGTAGGCATCTCAAACTCAGAGGCCAAACAGAACTACCATGGGTTTTTCCCAAAAATATACTTCCTACCCTCCCAGGCCTTTTTCATCTCAGGAAATGGCACTGCCAGCTACCCAATTGCTCAGGCTCAAAACCTAAAAGTCAATCTTGAATTCTTCCTCATCCTCCCCATCCTTACATCCAATCTATCAGTAAGTCCTTTTGTCCTGCCTTCTAAAATACATCTCAAATTTGGCCACTTCTCAAGTCCATGATAACAATTGGTCCAAGCTACCTTGCTGGGAGCACTACAATGGTCTGTTATTTTGTGTCTCTGCCCCGACTCTTAACCCTTTATGGTCCAGCCTCCACAAAGCAGTGAGTGAGTTATCCAAAGCATGATTCATATCATGTCCTTCAGCTCTCATGCCCTATCACACACACCCTGTCACTACCTACTCACCTCTGCTTAAATCCTTCCCGTGCCTTCCGTTACACTTAAATAAAATCAAAACTTATCACTATGGTTTACAGGACTCTACATGCTCTAGAAGATCTGGTCCTTGACTGACTCTCAGATGTCATTTCCTCCCAATCTTCCCCTCAGTTTCAGCATGAGTCCCACACTAGTGTTCTTTATGTACCCTGAAATCAGGCTCATGTCTATCTTAGTGTTCTTCCCTTTGCTCTTTCCTTTGCCTCAAATTCTTTCCACTAAAGCCTTTCAAGGCTGCCTTCCTCATAGTACTTGTCAGGGTTTGAAATTATCTTATTTGTCTATGTTCATTGTCTTTCTCCCCCATTAGAACATAAGTTCCTTAAAGCCAGGAATGTTTTCCCTAGGCATTGCTGTGTTCCAGGCCCTAGAATAATGCCCAGCATCTAGATCTCGATGTCACAAAATAATAACTTTTTGACGGGTCACAGGAAAAAATTTGTGTCTACTTCTTGCAAAATTAAAATCTATGGTGATAGCAGATGACTAACCAAGAGAAATCTGACAGAGATGGTTAGAAAAGAAAAAGAAGAGTGATTATGGTCATTGCAGATAATTAGTCTTGTTTGAATGAAGTTGTAAACAGAAAATGTACTTATCCTTCAGAGACATACTGAACGAAATAAAACAATATGCCACATTAGTGAACTTAGACTCTATAGGAGACTCATAAGTAAAGAAATATATGCACCTGAACATGGAGCTTTTGAAAAGTTACATAGGTAAGAAAGGATCGTTAGGAAAAGAATTACGCCAGGAATCATTAGTAAAAGATTATAACCACACAAATACCAGAGTCACCATTAGAACATAGTGATCTGAAAGAAATCATAATTTCAAGACATATTAATAGGGATGTTACTTAGCTTGAAGTCATTCTCCAGTTTACTGGACATATATCTTAAGAAATCTTCAACTCTTTCCCTTCCTAAAATATCAGTAATGTGAGAGTCTCATGGGAGTCCCTGAAAAGGAGAAAGTTAACTTGACTTTAGTATTTGAACTGCAAAGCAGTGATCAATTAGTTTATTAATAATCAGGTAATTGAGCAGGGGTTCCCGAATAAAATGAAGAGTAGAAATAACCAGCAGGACAATTTTAAGAACCATCTCTCAGCTTTATAAACTAATCCTTCTCTAATGGCCCTTTTTAATGTAATTTATAGTTTCATCATTACCCTTTTTGTATTAGTAATTATTTCTAAAATACCAAAGAACCATCTTTTTTTCAAGGTCCTTCCCTCAGTCTGATTTACAGCCCAGCTCGAGTTGGACTCTGTCTTTCTGAGGTTTGACATTTCAAAATATTTATTGCTCTCTTACATTAATGCCTTTCTCATGAATCTGAAGGTGACCGTTATTTCTTTCATCGTGTTGTAATTAAATGGATCAACTATTGCTTTATTATTTCCACTATTTGTCTGCACAGCACATTAAAACTTTCAGATTAGAAAGTGATATTGAGCACTGTGTGAACTATAACAAACAAATATTTCCGAAAATATAGGGTCTTCTTGACGCATCGCTAAAGGAGCTGTTCCAAGCGAAAGCACAAAATCTTTAATATTTTATTGATCAGATCTAAACCTTCTGCCCAAAGTGGCAATTAAATTTCAATTAAACTGACTGAAAGCATCATATTAAATTTCAGCACTTTACGAGCTATCAGATAATGCTGCAGGACAAATCTTTAGTATGATCGCACTCTTTTCAAATTATATTATCCTGTTCATTCACAATAAAAGTGACAGTTTTAGGTATACTTTCAATATTTCTTGAATATAAACCCTCTAATGAACACATTTTATTGCCTTTAAATCAATTATTATTGGATATTTTAATAAAGTGAATTGAGCACTTTGTTTTACACACTGCTTAGAAGTTATTATATTTTGCAGTCTGCACAGCAAAGAAGTGAATCAGAGAGAGAGAGAGAGAAATGGCCAAATATCTGACAGTACAGGAGAAATGGAATGAGCCGTTTATGAGGAGGTGGGCTTCCTGTCTCACGCTATAACATTTAATGATACGTGCTAATTAGTATCTGATTAATGGGGTTTTTTTCTTTTTGAGATTTAGGTCCAAGTTCTAGAAGTAGCTCTTATCACAAGAGGAAGATGTTAGAGATCACAAAACATGCATGAATATAATCTTATGTTTACTATACTTGGGCAATTAGAGACGTTAGGTCTTTGTTTATTTGATTCCATTCCTTTGTCCTTTGATTTCTGATTTGTAATTCTACATCTGAGTTTTTCAGAATAAAGTTCATGTTAAATGTGGACCAAGATTGTGCCCACGTGAATGATGTAAATGGAAGCTTGAGGCTTTTGGTTCTTTGTTTTGGCCCCCCTCGTGAATAATGCAGACTCCAGACTTTAGCATACGGTCGAGGTGATCAGTATTTATTGCCAACATGGTGAAAATGAATGCTTCGGTTCTGTGCTGTTCAGATAACTCATCACATACTTGAGACATCACCTCATATTCACTTCATACAAAGCTCAATGCACTGATCCCATTCCATATACATAGGTACACCATTAACACCCAAACTGAACAAACATAGCATAAAAGCATGCTTGGAGAGAGAAGATTAAGCAAGAGAATGCCTTCTACTTGGAAAGAACCTAGCCACCGATAAGGATTTTGCCCTGCTTTGTGAATACGAAGATGGCTTTATTGCTGAAGTTGAAAGGATGCTGTAATAACCTCAGTATAAGTCACTGGAGTGGATTAAATTAAAATTTAGATGAAAATCGTGATTTCTTAGAGAAATGATTCAATTAGATTATGTTTCCTGAATTTGAGTAATTGAGTCTCAAGGCGACAAGGGACTTTAACAAGTCATTAAAACCACCACTCTGTGTGAAACTGGATTGAGAGACCAACAGCAAGGCTGTTCATGGACCTGGCGTCAAGCTATAAGAGATGGAAGAACTCATTCATTAAATGTGGGGCCAGTAAACTCTGGCTTCCGTTTGGAACCCATATAGGAAGTAAACTACAAATTGCCCAACTCCTGCTGAAGTTGGCAGCACCTCCAAGTCACAATTTTAAGAATATTCCTTCCTGGCCCTGTTCTTTCTGTTATGCATGGGCCACATCAGCTGAAATTAGGTGGATACAGTTAGCAATCTACTGTTTACTGTGAATGAGCAGTAGAGGATCTGCTTCCCAACAACAACAAATTGTCGTTTAAAAATGAAAAGGTAATACAAGCAATTTAAAAAGTAGGAGAGGCTTTCCCTTACACATATAAGCATGGGAACTATTAAAAATACATTCTAACTTTGGGGCTGGCCCGGTGGCGCAGCAGTTAAGTGTGCACGTTCCACTTCAGTGGCTCGGGATTCGCCGGTTCAGATCCCGGGTGCGAACATGGCACCACTTGGCGCACCATGCTGTGGTAGGCGTCCCACATATAAAGTAGAGGAAGATGGGCACAGATGTTAGCTCAGGGCCAGTCTTTCTCCACAAAAAGAGGAGGACTGGCAGTAGTTAGCTCAGGGCTAATCTTCCTGAAAAAAAAAAAAATACATTCTAACTTTAAATAATCCTCTTTATCAGCAAATCCCTGTATCCATTTAACTGAGGCCTTACTTACAATTTCAGTCTGTTTAGTTGGGCACTGTTTTTAGTTAAACAGAGACAGTTAACAACGGACAAGCCTGAAAATGTTCTCTGTGATATCTAAGTGAGTTGGTGTTTTGTACACATTGACAAAGTATTGATGTATTGTGTGTGCGTGCAGGGGGTAACCTCTGTTTGGAAATTTTTTAAAACGATAGTCATAGTAGAAAATATTTCCCAATAAAGGTTAAACCTTCAAAGTTGAAAACCCGGGGTCCTGCCCTCCCAGACTTCCTCAGGTGCAGCTGACAGAACAGAGGGAAGCCATAATTGCCTTCCTAACCACTCTCTCACCCTAAGCCAGCCCCTCCAGGATTCGTTCTTTCTCCCAGATGTCTTCAAAGTGTTCAGAGTGAGCCACTAAGGCGAGAGAACACACTAGAAATCTTCCTTATATTTATTTTTGTCTAAAAATAAGAAGGAAATTAATCTCTATTAAAACTCAACATACAGTTTAAGACTGACAACCTCACTCAGACACGGGTCACTTACAGTAGGAGAGGTAGACTGAGAAAAAGGGTGCTCCACAAGGTCAGGGGAGGGCCCTCTTGCTTCATTTGTTTCCAGCCCATCCCTGCACATAGCATCTCCACCTACCCAGGTAGACAGACTTCCAAGTCATGTCATCTAGTTGAACTAAACTGATGGCCAAGATGGCCACATGGCTTTAAGGATTCCTGCAGAAAAACTGCGGTCATGCAAGCACAAGGGCTCTTCTTGTTCTACTCCAGTGCTTCCCATTCATATTACAACTTAAAAAAGAATGATGGCCTCGATAGGTCCAACAAAAACTCAGGCCCCAAAAACGTGAAATTATCAGGAAGATTTGAAATACAGATTTACATCTACAACTGCCGCTAACGATCTTTCCCCTGCTCATGCAACAAATAATTCTTGAACATTCACAATGGGCTGAGCAGTCTTCTAGGCCCAGGAGATGACATCAGACAAATGCACAAATCCTTGTGCTCATAGGGAAGAGGGGTAAGATGTATAATAAACTACTAAGTAAATTATATAGGGTATTCAAAGGTAATAGGAAAAAAATGAAACAAAGAAAGGGGAAAGGGAATGCCGGGGAAGAGTTTATAATTTTAAAGAAGATGATCAGGGAAGGCCTCACTGTGATGATAATATGTGATAAAAATGATGCAATGGTGATCAGCAAGACATATCAAAACTAAACAGCCACCACGTGAAATTGAATATCTACAATTCGAAAGCAAAGGCATTGGTGTAAATTACAAAAATGAAATATGTTTTAAAAAATTTTTAAATGCGCTTCAAAATTAGATCATTCTTTTAAATCTTTAATTTTGTGTATGTTTTTGACATAAACATAATATACTAGTACAGTGGAAACTGTATAATATTTATAAACACATAAATACATATATTAGAGATGAGTTCTCCAAAAATCTTTCCATGATAAAAGAATTTGGGGAGTACTTCTGTAAACTACAACCAAAGCAATTTTTCTAGAATAAAAACTTGATCTCCCTCTTGCTTATTTAATGCCCTTTCATAGTTTCTGGTTGCCCTAAAGAATATATCTTGGCTCTTGAGACCCCACCTGACCTGGCTGCTCTCCCCTCCCCACCTCAGCCTACATTTCAGTGAGACTGAACTTCTCCCAGTTCCAAGAGTACGCCATGCTCTCTCTCACCTCCTGGCCTGCACATACTCTATTCCCTGAATTGGGGACACTCTTTCAGGGACCACCCTCCCTCTCCAGGGCCTTCTCCAGTTTTCACGTGGCTAGCTGCTCTTTGTTCTTCACGTTGTGAACCGCTTCAGAAGTCACTTCCTCCTGGAGGCCTTCTCTGAGTCATCAGCTTAGTCACCCTTCTAAATTATCATCCCGGCACATACTTATTCCAGCTACTCTGTGAGCAATGGGAGGGCACGGACTTAGTCTGGGTCTCTGTTGTGGTCTCAGAGCCCAGTCCAGTGATGCACACAATAGTTACTTCATATGTATTTGTTAGCGAATAAATAAATACATGGATGTAGCTACTGCATGTTCAAGTATTGCTACCAATTTCGTAGCTTCCGTCCACACTCATAGCATTCAGCACTCCATTGATTGTGCTCTTATGACAGTCACTCTACATATCTTTGTAAGAGAACATTTTACTCTGGATTTTAATTATTTTCACCTTGGATTGTGTGATCCCTGGATTCAATAAGCTGATAGTCCTTTGGGTTGTGCCTAACGTATTATGAATACTCCAAAAATATTTATCACATGAATTTCCTTGAGGATGTAAGCTACAATCCTCAGTTAAGGCATCTATATGTTCACTGATGATTAATTTTCACATGGCACAATGTCTTGTAAATAGGCTCTTTAATTTTATTTTGGACTGCTGTGAAGGTTACTTCTCATTCAAATTCATAAACTTGAAATAATTATTTTTTAATATTTTTAAATTAATTTTACAATGACACCATAAGCATGATAGATGGGATGACTGTAGAGTAATATCAATATACCAATATATTTTATGTGTATTCTGAGTGTGTGAGTGTGTATGCATCCCCATGTGTCTTCCCCATGTAACCAAAGGCTGACCCTACCTCACCGATACCTCGAGGAGGAGCTTAATGTGAGGTTCCACAAGATCCCATCTTATTTATGATCTTCTCATTAGGAAGATACATAAGAGAGTAAATGTGACTATAAGGGACCAGATATTCTTCCTTAAGAAAGACTGATCACATCCCCCTGCTGGAAATGGTGTCGGTCTTAACTCTTCCCAGGTGAAAGAATCCCCTAATTACACAAACCTTGGAGCAGCCGAATGACATAACAAAAGAAAAATGTTAAGAGCAGATGTACCTGGACTGCCTCTTGTAATTTTCCGGCGACATTTTTTCTGTGGAATACTCTTGATTTTTTTCTTCACTTTTTTCCTAAAGCTACACCAAGTTTTGATGGCTATTTATAGACAATCCCTAGCTTTAGCCAGAAATAAAATCAAATCAATGAATGTAAATATAGAAAGAGATGCTGTTTGTCTATAGGACACGCTGTTGGCATTTAAGCAGACAGTCCACAATCTGAGCTGTACGTTGTGTTGATAAAGTGCATGGAATTTGAGAGAGCATTTTTTCAATGATTCAGTATGTTTGGTTTACTCTTAGCTATAAACACCTTTTTCATACAAATCTGCCTTTCCTTCTAAGGCATACATATGTAAGCAATCTTGACATACTAATCAAGCCAAGCTACTAATAAATTTATTTGATAGCTATTCTTTGCATATCTCATGTCTCCTAAATATATAAAGACTAATTTTTATTGCATTTTAATGGAATGCTTTGGCAAGTTTTTATGTTTGTGGTTTATTTAGCGACAGTGAAAGTCTTCAGATAAGGCTCTATGTAAGAGATATAAGTAGATGGGGAACGGAAGGGAGGGAGAGGAGATGGGAGGCACAGGGATTGCTGTGCTCAGAAAGTGCTTTGCATTTCACTGAATCCTTACAATTCATTCTCAAGTACAGTAGCTCTGTTGTGTGAGCAAATCTCTTTGCCTAGACCATAATAATTGAACTTTCACAGATTTCTCACGTACATCGAAACTGCTGCTAAATCAGAAAGGGTGAACTGAAGCCTGCTCCACTATACCACACTTACTCATCTCCAATGCTATGCTGGATTTATTTTTGACACTGAGAAAAGAACCATGAATTTTTGTCAACTGCAGCATGGGAATTTACATTTGTTCTATAAAATGCACTGAAAGGACCAGCCTGCTCTTTGAGAATGGGAAATGTAATCTATCCAACTCTCAATAAACTTGAGAATATATATCTGGTTAAACCCATCTAAAATGAGATGCAGTCCTGGCAATATGGTGGGCTCAGAAAGGCTGGCAATAAAAGTAGATATACAGTATCTGACATCAGATTGTTTCAAGCTTAATTTCAGTAAAGTAATAATGTCAGGAAAAGAAACGCTCTGTGATGCACAGATTGATACCATTAGATAGAAACTATGCAATGCCTTATGAACACAACCATTTTTGACTTGATATTATGAGTAAAGAATAGAGCAATATTCAATGTGCCAGCTCCAGATTTGCAGTTATAAAAGTTGACCAGGATGGTGGTCAGGGAAAGAGATAAAATATGGCAAATATATTCTTCTCTAAAGAAAATCAACTAGGATTATATTGCTCTAAAATATGTTCTGTGTAAATGCCCTCCACAATTTGCCCTGGGTAGCAAGTAATTGCCCACATTCGATGAGGAGGAGCCTTCAAACACAGAATATTAAACAAAGAACGCATATGTATCTTAGTCAAACAAAACAAAAGCGACTCGGTGGCACATCTACTTCAATGGCAGAGATGCATGAAATAATTGGTGAAAGGCGATGGATATCTTGAGAAACCCAAGCAATGAAAGCCCTGTTCCATTTATTTTTCTCTTAAATTGCTTTTTCCAGTCAATAAATAATCACATAATCACATCCTACTTCCAGGAGAACATACATGGCTGCCACCCTTAGCAGGTTTCATTTGTGGGCTCACACCTCTATTCAGGATTCCAAGTGTCAGGTCTGCCTTTGGTTTTCATCTTAACAAATGTCAAGTGCATTTTGTCTTCAAAAACAATGGCGTTTCTGGTTTTACTTGTCCCGTATGAAAGATCACTCCCTACTCTCCTTCCTCTTTTGGAGAAGACATTACAGCAAGTTCAGGCACCGATCAAGTTTGTAAAAAATGAAACGGAGCCCGCCCCTCAAGGGAAAAACACACATAGAAACATACTCTCCACTCCCCACTCCAGTAAACATACATGCCCACATTTCCTATGCAAACATGGCTAGCTGCCCTAACAAAGAGATGGCTTAGCCATACACCCTTAAAAACAAGGAGGCAAGTAAACAACCCATAAAGAATTATCCTTCATAATTTTGGAAAATATTATGGCAAGCTTAAATCAACAGCTAATGCCACAACTAAAAAATTATTTCTAAATCTATTTCATTATATATTTAGCATGCTCCTGATCACACTGTGAACTGAATAAAAGAGGGGAAATTAAATTTTTTCTTCCACCTCCAAAATAATGAAAAGATTATTGACAAATCAATATTGTTGCTATTCATAGTTGCATCCTTAAGCCATTTTGGGGGAAATGTTATGCTTTTCTCCATTTGTATACCATGTCTGTCCTCTGTCATTCCCTTTCTCTTTAATCTTGTTTGAGTGTACAGCTCGCTCGTCCTTATTTTATTGACTCAATCACAGGCGCACTGTCACTTTTTATAAAATGGTCACTGCAGAATCACATCAAGCAAATTTTTGATTCTGCAGTCAGTAATTTAGTGCCTTTATGGAATTGCAATTTCAGGGCTCACTGCTTGTTTTTCTAAAATGTACTTTAGGAATTAGTTACTCCAGCCACAAATCAGTTGAATTTATGCACAGTTGTAATACAGTTTATGGCCTCATGGTACATTGCTTCAAAAACAGCAGATGTGAAATTATGATAAATATAATGAGTGTTTTTTTGCCTGATCTAGTGGAGTAGAGAAGGATCTGGAGCGTGTTTACCTATCCCATACAGTACATTTAATGTCTTAGTCAGGAGCCCTGACAATGGCTGATTAATGTCCTCATCTCCTTTATTAAAGATAAGAGTAGGACTGCAGTCAGGAGATAGAAAGCACACCATAAATCTTCGTAAAATGAGCAGTCAAATAATCACTCATCAGAAATAAAATCTACATACATTAACACTAACACGCAGCCTTCCGCGCACGCTCCCATAAAAAGCAGGAAGAGATGGCAGGCCCGAAGTTTTAATTTGAACTAGTTCTTTAAGTTGAATATTACCAACCCTGTAACCTGGATGCAAAAGCTGGCATTTAAAAGCACATGTGAAACGAGCAGATGCCTCATCATTACATTAAGAGCATGAAGCAGGCAACAATTAAGCGATTCACTGGAAAGACATAATGCTGATCTATGCTAGCAATTAATCACAGAATACATTAGACAATGATGGGTGACCTACAAATTTTTGACAAAATAATTTTTCATCATGTTGGCGATTTCTTAGCCTAATATGCCTGCAAGGCACAGAGTCAAAACCTGTCATTTATTCCATCGCTCCTTGACAGGCGGCAACCTGTCTTCCAGACAAAATGAACATTATCTGTGCTCACTAGACATTTAGTGCAGGGCTATGCTTATGACTAATGATAATCGGCAGACAGAAATGTTAGAGTCTGAAATAATGTTCTCTTTGTTAAAGAAATTTCTTGAGGTAGAATTTTTTTTTTCCGAAAGATGTATAAAGATAAAAACTGGGTTTTTAATGCAACTCCGAGAACCAATATTTCCCTTCAAACAAAATAAACAGAAGGATGTAAAAATTTTTTAAATTAACACCTCATTTGAATACCGACTCTTGCCTGAAAATTTCCTAGGTGGTTAAAAACTGAGATGCAAAAGAAAGCTCGGGAGATAGAGCCTTAAACAAGAAAATATGGGCAAGCTGTTTTGTGTTCCAGGTTTTATTTTGAATCTGGTGGAAGTAAGTTTGAAACATCATGAGTGCGTGTGCTGCAGAATATAAATAAGTGAAGACCGTGTTGAGAAATGTACTCCCACCACCCCTATTTCTCTTGGTTTCCATCCGTCACTAAGATCTTCTTTTACCTGAGACAAACTAAAGCATATTTGAAGAAAACGGTTTGGAGGCAGAGAAATGCATAAAACTGCAAATTTATTAAATGCATTTAAAATTCCACAAGCAAGTCGCTTGTCTTGTACTTATAATTAATATAATTCTTTTATGCGCTTTGGATGAAGAGAAATGGAGTTTTTTGGTTATTTTTCTTGTGCATTACATGTGCAAAATACCATCTTCGAGCCAGATTTTTCTTTGGACTCAGGCACCAAATTCCTATTAGCCTTAATGGGACTTACACATGCACGTTGATAGGAGAATATACCCCTTAGGCTGGAAATTTAAAAGAACAAATGGCAAGGACATCAAAATACTAAAGTCTAATTTAGATGGTCCATAAGCCCGCACAGCTCCTTTCCTGAGAAGGCAAGCAAATGTTGTACCTTGTGATGTTTCTGATTGTTTTGATAGCCCTGTAAATACATCATCTAGACTCATTACTTAAGGGGAAAGTCTGCTTTTATCAAGCAATGAAACTTTTGACCACACATGTTTGGTTTAAATCGTGCTTTTTTCAATTTTGCATAATGCATTGTTGCAAGTTAGATGTAGTTCATTGTTTCAATCACAACACCCTGCTTTGGATGGATCATACAGCTTGTATGTCCTACTTTCCCCAAAGATGAAAGGGAAGAGGAAAATCCGAAGGCTTTTGAAGCCAAATCGTAGACATTCTATTAGATTTGCTCCAAATTCCTTCCAGAAAGAATCTGGCTGGTGTACAGTCCAAAGAAGTCCATGTTATTCCGATGAGATGGCAGCTGACATTCCATAAATCACATGAGTTTGTTTCATCAATATACAAGGCCAGATAGTCATCTATCTGGCAAAAGTGGGGCTTGTTCTGTTATTGTTCAAAACAATTCAGTGAAGGATGCTGAGAAAATTACCCTGTCCTCTCTAAACATAACCAGGGTTTCCAGTTCAAGGATCTGCATATACTGAGGAGGAAAGCTAATATTTAAATGTCTGTCTAATCTCAGCATAACAAACAACTTTAGCCTTCAGTGATCACAAATCCCTCATTTTCTGGGCTTTCATTTTATCTCTTGCAAAACAAATATGAAAAAAATATCACCCTTTTTCTCCATCACTGGGCCCCGTTTTCTGTCATGTATGTATTGATTCATCAGCCCCAAGAGGCTTCTGAATGAGGGCAGTGAGAACTTGAGTGTTCTGACAAGTCTCCTGCAGGAGGTTACAACTACCGACAGTTACTAACTAGGTTAGAATTACTGCTTCCCTACGAGGACAAAGCTAGTTCTGTGTCCGTTATTCCCACTTCCATATGGAAACTTCCAGAAAATCCTTTGTTTTATTCAAGACTGTGAAACTTTAATCCAATAAAAATATGAAGGAGAGATATGGGCCTGTACAGTCAAATGGCCATTTGATACAAGTCATCCGTTAAATGTCGTAACAGAATAAATTAAATTTGAGAAAAATAAAGCAGAATATTAAAATTTAGAAGGCAGCCAGCCTAGCTTAGAGCTAAGGAGCTAGAGCTCTGTGCTTGCAAATTCTAATTCTGGAAATAGCTAACGTTGTGAGCTGAACCTCACTTCTACTTAAGCTCTTCCGGCTCATGTTACCTCAGTCCCCTTCCCGCACACGCCCCTTCTCCCTCTGCGTCAGCTGATGTTTCTCTACAGGTAAAATGGACACAGAAGAAGGAACCAACACCGATGCAAACATCTGGTGTCTGGATCATAATCACAGCAGAGTTGCCCAAGAAGATAAGGTTGAAACATGTGGAAGAAAATAGCTATTGGGTGAATTTTATGAGCATGGAAATGATGACACTGCACGTAGGACCTGTGACTTTGCTTCTGTTTTCAAACCCACACTTTATTGAATAATGAAGATTCAGGAATTGTTTTAAAATCATGCCTTCCATTTTCTCTATTTCCTTTAGGTTCACAGGATAGTAGTGAAAACACTGACAAGGAAACCAAAGTCATAACATCACTGTACATTTGAATTGAGGAGACTTAGAAATCATCCAGCCCATGCATGAATTCTTCTCTGCAACATCCATGTGCCATGCCATATTTGCCCTATTCTCTCTGTGATGTGAAATTTACCTTGAGTGAGACCTTCTTCCCATAGGCATATAAAAAGATGAATAACCGTAGTTACCATTTATTTAACACTTACTACATACTACACACTGGGATAAGACCTTTACATGCATACCCTCATTTAAATCCATTTGAAGTATTATAAACCCATTTTAATGATGAAGTAACGAAAACAGAGTTTAGGAAACTTCCACAAGGGCACGGAGCTGCTTAGTTCTGTCTGATTCTAAAGACCGTGCTCCCAACAGTTATGGAATAACACCTCCTTGAAATATACACACATTTAGTTTTAGTCTTGCAAAATAAACTGATTCCACACACGTATCATCATCACTTCCCCACTGCCTATTCTGTCTCCTCACTTACAAGAGACATTTTAGTCTAATTCAACATTTCTAGTTGTCTGGGCTATTTCTCATGTGACTTCGCTTTGATTGCCCTCTGTGTCCTTCTTATTTTCCCCTAGGTATTCTCTTAAATTGTGGCATCTAGAACAAAATGTAATAATTTTTGTGAGGTCTGGCCACTTTTTCTGGAAACTGTAGTACTTTTATTAATATGGACTAAGATGAAATTAACTTTGGTCTTAGGTCATATATTGGAAGTACTAAACTGTTTCACTTGGTTGATGCATGAATATTGCATCTAATCAAAGTACAACCTGCATTTCATATGACCATGATACATCTCTCCTGGATTTCCATCTGTTCTCATCATCAGTGGGATATGGACCCTCTCTAGGCCTCAGTTTTCTCATTTATGAAAGGAGCTGGTTGATTGGTTTCCTTCCAAGACCTATTCCAGTTAAAATATTACTTGCTTCTTCAACGTATATGCTGGTAAATTCTTGTAGATGTCTTTCATGTCCCTCCCTCATCCAGTGTATGTAGGCCCTCGTACCTTCTGTAAACACAGGTTTTCTTCTCTCTGAATTCACTCAGTCTTCTGGCTTTAAATACCATCCATAAGTCAGACTTTTAACATCCAACTGCCTATCTGACATTTCCACATGGATATCTAATAGTCAGACCAAACACACGTCTCAAAAACCAAAGGTTCCCCCAAGCCTGCTCTTCCCTCAGCCTTTCCCCATTCAATAAACAGCACTGCCATCTCCCCAGCAACTCAAGGTAAAATACTAGGAGTCCTTCTTGATTTCTATATTTTGTTCACCCTCAGCATCAAATTTTTCATCTAGCCTTGATGATTCTGCTCCAAAATACATTTAACATGCAAACAATTCTATCTCCACTATTCCCAGCATAGTCCAAACCTTGGGCTAACGTGGAAGCATCCCAACTAGTCACCCTTCTTCTGTTCTCTTCTTCTTTTATCCATTACCCATATGGTAGTCACCATGTCCTTTCACTGTATAATCACATCTTCAGTTTAAAACCTTCCAATGGCTTCCTATCAGAACAAAATCCAACTTTTCTACCGTGGTTTATAAAGTTAACATGATCAGCCCCTGGCTATCTCTCTCGCCTCATCTTCTTTCATGATCCTCTTTTCACTATGCTCCAGCCACAAGGAGATTTTTTCCCGTTTATCAATCATTCATGGTTTACTCGTGCCTTACAACCTTTCACTAGTTGGTACTAGCTAGAATGCTCTTCTCTTGATCTTTGCCACCTGGGCTCCTTCTTGTCATTCATCTATCAGCTTAAATACCATCTCCTCAAAGAAATCTTTCCAAATCAACTGAGCAAGCTCCATAGAGAAACACCCTTATGCATCTTGTTCTTAGCTCCATGACCAACACCTAGAGCATGACTAGCACATAGTGGGCACTCAATAAATATTTGTTGAATGAATGAATGATCTTCACTTTTCTTATCTGTAAAATGAAGGAGATGGATTGAAAAATGGCAAAAACTTCTTTAGTTCAATCATATTAAGTATATGAGTTGGTCACCAGTAATTTGGGCACTCATATTGAATCCACTCTATTCCAATCTATTTCAACATTTGAAAAGATTTTCTTTTCTAACAATAAAATCTATTAATAACTGATATTGCTGAGCATGATGATACCATACCTTCTTGAGGTAATATTAATTATGGCTATTTTTATTAGCCGTAAGTACCACCAGCACCCTTTCTTCAGAGCTGTATTGACTCATATCTGCTGTTAATGTTTGATTTATTTGGTCATAGAAAAAATTTACATGCCAATGTAAATAGGGATAAGAAAGGGATACATGCATTTTATAATTTATTATATGAGATCCTATACCCTATTTTTTAACAGAAAAGACAGAGAAACACTTCTACTGTTAAGACTAATACATAATAAAAATATATTTGTCTCACTTTATTCTGTTTACATACATAGTTCTTTTTATTTTATAGCCTCTACATGACACATACTTATTTCAAGATGGTGTGAATTAACTCATCTAATCCAAGCTCTTAAGAACCTTTTCCTATCCAGTTTTATGATTATTGTTACCTATCATCTTTTACCATCTAGATGAATTCTTTGAAAAGTAATGGAGACAGTATGTATATCATATTCTACTGGGTCTCAAAATGCCAATAGCACCTGAGGACTTTGTAATAAGCCCAGCTATCAACAGTGTGTTTTACAACTGCTTCCCTTTTTTGCATAGATTCAGGTCCATATTCCAGGGTTAAGGGAAAGTCTTGTATTTTTTGGTCACCTTCCAATGGACTATTTCTTCAACATTTTCCCAGGGTGAGAAATAGTCAGTCCCAAACACACTAGTGCCTATAACCTCATCCTATGATGATTTAATGCTGGTTACATGAAGGTAAGTCTTACACAAATATCCTATGGGCCCATATATGGGAAACATGAACACACTGTCATTATCACTTGATAGCTGATAGTTATAGGGGAAAACAAACGAACAACCTTTCCTTTTTTGGGAAAATACAATTTTTAAGCCACATTCCATTTATCTATATCAATATTTGTAGACATAAGTATCTTACAGTACCACCCACATAGTTATTTGTTGATCCATTCCTGTAGTCTATCAATCTTTTTTCAATTCTGGGTTCACGGCTAGAGTGGTGTAGCAGTGTATATTGCATCTCTATGATAATTTAATTTAACTGCAGTGTGCTAGGGTCTAGATTGCTCCTCTTAGCAGCCAGAGGTGACTGAAAACAGTGCTGGGGCCTAGATTGTTGTCAGCAATAATTACTGGCTAAAGAGAGCTTTAAAAGAATATGACAGTCTAAGGAAATCTCCAGCAGTAAGAGTCAGAGTGTATATAAGGATATATATACGGGTATTTTAACAAGACCATAAATTTCTTTGTCAAAACAGTTCATAATTGATTAGCTGACAAAGTCTGTAAACTGCATTTGCATCTTTGTATACTCCTGTATGGTATCTATTTGCTCCAGGCATGTTTCCCTGATGGGTTCATATATACTGATAATCTGAAAATGAAGAAATGGCTGGGTAAATTACCAGAGAATAAATGGAACAAAGAAAAAAAAACTTTGCTCATGTATTTTCTCTGTTTTCTATTCACACAAAAATAAATGCAACTTTAAAAATCAAAGGAAACAAATGAATGACTCTCCCCCCTTTAATTAGCACATTAGGAAGAACTGTAAGCACACACACTATTTCGGCAAATGGCATTGGATCTGAGTGATGCCATATGATGCTCAACTAAAATGCTTGTCCTAGAAAGCGCTCTTTAGTCATGTGCTGACTTCTTCAGCCTTTATTTCTGTAAACTAGGAGTCAAAAGAAAATGATAGGAATCCCAACACCATGACTGCAATAGCATTCTTTTTTTTTTTTTTCTTTTTTAGGCTAGGCTTATAGGAAAGTAATTATCCATGAGCAATAAAATAAACAAACAAACCGAAAAAACCTATTTGGTTAAGTTAGTAAATATATAGGTGGTTATAGAAACAAAAACTTACTTTCATATGGTTTTGCATTTTGTTTTTAGTGCCATGGAGTCGATTCTGACTCCTGGTGACCCCGTGGACAGCAGAGCAGAACCCTGCTTGGTCTTTTGGTGCCATCCTCTCACCTTTGACGCTGTATCAGACAATGCTTCATTGCTATTCAAAGGGTTTTCATGGCCATTTTTTTCAGATGTGGGTGGCCAGGCCCTTATTCCTAAGCTTAGCCTGGGAGCTCCAGTGAAACCTGTCCACCATGGGTGACCTTGCTGGTATTTGAAATACTGGTGGCATAGCTTTCCGCATCACAACAACATGCAACCACCACAGTATGACAACCCACAGATGGGTGGTGTGGTTCCCTGATCAGGGAACAAACCTGGGTGGCAGCAGTAAATCTTAACCACTAGACCACCAGGGCTGGCTGCACGGTTTTGCACTAGCTACAAAATAATGACTGAAGCGCTCCAGCCTGGTGACGCTGCTTAGCAATGGCATAGTGGAGGTTGTGGGATTGTTGATTAGTCATTTAGCCTTCAAGGTAAGAACTAGTAGAATGTTTTCACAACCTATTTGAGAAGTGGAAGAACAAAATTAATCCCAAGACTATTTTGGACATTAAGAAGAGAAGATTATGTTTGAAAAACTTCACCTTAGTTTGAAAACTTTCTAACACTACTACCTCAAACAAAATAGGAGGAGAAGAAATCAGAAACCTGTGTGACTGTCCACTAGCTTGCCTTCAGGAGACCCAGGTCCCAAGGACTGAAACACGTTCTCAGACAAAGGACACTATCATGTTCTTCCCCTTCTGGTGCCACACTCGCCATCCACCGTCTTGTGGTTATTGCCTCACAACTGTGAGAAACCTCAGGGCTGTGTAGGACTTAACTTCCATCTTGTTAGGTACTCGAACTCTCATTCTGGTGTTAATACGAGGAAGGTTCTTTCACGTTCATGATCTTTTAATTCTTTGTATATTCTATGAGAAGGCTTTAAGAGCAAGGGACTTCCAGGAGTTATTTCAAACCATATATTCCTCACTTGAGCTCTTTACTCACTACTAACTTGGTCTGTACCAAACAAGTTAGCATATATCACACGCTACCTTGCATGTTGCCTTCTGATTTCATAAGTGCATACCTTGTTTCCCTAATTACATCGTAAACTCATCAACAATAAAGTCTGCATCTCATACATAAGCCATTCCACCCAAAAAACCCCTGCAGACATGAGTCTTTGGCACCCAGAAAGTACCCATAAATACTTGGGGCTTGATAATATAATTTGGGACCATTTTTATACATAAGGGCAGGATATAGATCTCAGTAATGATTTTTTTTTTTTGAGGAAGATTAGCCCTGAGTTAACATCTGCTGCAAATCCTCCTCTTTTTGCTGAGGAAGACTGGCCCTGAGCTAACATCTGTGCCCATCTTCCTCTACTTTATATGTGGGATGGCTGCCGTGGGATGGCTGCCACAGCATGGCTTGCCAAGTAGGGCCATGTCTGCACCTGGGATCTGAACCAGGGAACCTTGGACCACTGAAACAGAATGTGTGAACTTAACTGCTGCACCACCTGGCTGGCCCCAGTAATGATAATTTTTATTTATTCATTTGTTTATTCTACAAATTCTACTGAGGTACCCCAGGTTCCATCCACAGGGACAGGTGAATTAAAGAAAATATCGTCCTGCCCTCAGTGAGCCAACAGTCTAAAAGAGGAAATAGGATTCAAATAAATAATTATAATGCCTTAGGATACATGCTGCCATAAAAGTTTGTATGAGGTTAGGAGAAAGAAGTAATTCATAGAAATAGAGGCTTGAGTGGGTTCTCAAAGAATATATTCAAAAAGTGGAAGGTGATAGGAAGAATTTTCAAGGCAGAGGGAAAAGTAATAGTTGGTATAGCGGGAATATAGTGAACGTTTGAATCATAGGAGATAGATAGAGTTGAAGAGGGAAGCATCCAAAAATTTAAGCACACTCTATGTTTCACTTTTCAGAAATTTCTTTAAGTGCTGCACCCACTCTCCTCATTTTACCTCCTCTCCATGGCAGACTTTCCCCTTGATGCCCAGTTCTGAAGCTCTCCATCTATTCCTGAGCTCACCTTCATCTAGGACACAAGTACTGGCTCCCCCTTGTTCTCGTACCCATGATCATGGGACGGATTCTGAAGACCGCTGCTCGGCAAGGAACCCAACCCCCTCAGCTATCCACTTACACCAACGAAAGCTTAGACAGTAAACTTGCCCAGGGAAGTTTTGTACGTCTTTCTAAAGAGTTTGGACTTCATCTTCTAGTCTAGGCAAGGGGTGCTATTTTTATATTTTGTTCAGGAAGCCCTAGCAAAAAGATGAACATTTAATAGGATATAACTCGAATGGCATTAAATATAGATCACAACCTTTGATTCCCATTACAGTATTCTGAGAATTAATGGAATGATGAACTCAAACCACTAATCCAGGTAAACATTTGATCCATTGTTGTTTAGATTTTGGAAAAAGCATATGAATCAAGTCTTGGAAATATGCCAATATTCTACTCTGCAGATTTCAGTGGTACTTCTGATATCCATATGTCATTACACATGGATGATTTATTAATCATCAGATGTATTTTAAAATACTGCACACACGCAGATTATAATGTGCCCAAGAATCATGCACTGTAGTGCATGATTTATGCTACAGATTTCTCTATTTAACCTCGAGGTTTTGTTTTTTCTGGAGGCAATCTCTTCTGAAAAGATTGGCTTTATGCCTCTGCTGTTCTTCAGTAGATAAAGGAGCTTTACACTGCAATCTTAAGAGAAGGAGCCATTTTTCTTATCCCAGCTAACAATCATTTCCATTATTGGTGAAGCGCTATCTCCTATTGAACTTCAAGTTCAGTTTCAAATTTCAGCAGTCATGCTTGATCTATAAAGACAGTATTCTGTTGGTGAAAGTATACAACTATGATTAAGGCAACAATGTTTAGGTGAAATTAAAGACTCTTTGTGTCTCCTGTTTACAGTGGTACAAGTTGTGCACTGACCAGCTCCGAGGAGAACCATTCATAGTCAGCGTAGCTTTCTTTATTTATTAGGACTACTGTTCTGGCAGATAGGAAAATGTCTTGAGGAAAGATAGGCTTTTTCTAATGTACACAAATATACCATACAGGCTAACAGCAGATAAGTGTAAGAGTTGAAATTTTGCTAAATTTATAAATTAGTAGTATTTCTTCTTCAATCCCAAACCAATGAACAATGTTTTGAGAGTAGGCTTTAAAAAGAAAACCAAACCAAAAGGGATTGGAGAGTTTGAGGGATGTGGGAAAAGACTGAAATTAGTGATTTAAACAGCAGTAACACTTAAGAGCTAGAACAGATAGATGAAAATATGAAACTAAACATAAGTTCGAAAGAAAAAAATCATTCTACAAATATAATTAGAGGGTTAAGAACCGTAACGACACTGAAGGCAGAAAGGCTCGACCACTGATTTTCACAAACCATAACTTTACTAACAGAGCTGAGCTGAAAATGGTCAGAAACGCAGGTCATACTACTAGTGATCGAATTAAGCGTCCAGAAAAATTTCTCAAGTCTATATATTGTCTTGAGATCCAGCCTCACTGGGAGAGATCATCAGTCTTCTAACCTTTGAGAAGCACTATTTCCCTTCAATGTACAGTAGTGAAAACACCAGCCTGGAGCAAAGCACCTTGGAAGTTGGAGATAAAATGCAGTCCTCGGGCCAGCAGTATTAAAACAACAGTTGTCTTGACTATCAGAGTTAAAAGACCTCTACGGAAAGACTTCACTTTTTTATTCTTCCTATTCATGTTTTTATTTTTTAGAGTAAGCAAATGGGGGGAAAAAAGAAAATTATACTGGCAGAGGGCTGACCTCTATTTTATATAATTTGTAGCTAAAAAGCTTACAGGCTAAAACATGTAAATATATGCAGATCTGAGAGCAAGACCTCAGAAGGGAAATAGCGGAGCAAGATTGAAGAGAATGTGGGCCATACTCAGGAAGAAGGCTGGGGGTCTTAGCAACCTGGAAACCTGAAATGAATTATTATCTGAGTCTTATTGTGACCTACTTAGTATCCCAGCAGCGTGTTGGCATAAGGAGAAATTTGGGGCTATAGGAATTGCTTATTTACTTGACCTTGAAGATGCATGAACCAGTAGGATGACTGCTGATTTGACCAAGTAAGTAGACACTGCTATGCTTACAGGCCAATCAGAGCATGCTAAGAGGACTCACCAGGTGTCGTGGACAAAGGCAGCCTGAGCCCATGCCCTCTGCGGAGTTTCTCTTTTACTGGAATATACTATATCTAAGTTGTAACCATTCCTGATAATAGCAGTAGGAAAAAAGCAAACTATGCACCACCAATGTTCTTACTTTTTTCAAGTCTACTGCTGGTTTTTTTAATTATGTCACAATGAGAAGAGAAACAGAGCATGAATTTCAGATTAAAGTTAGAACGAGAAATCAGTTGCTTGGAATAACAGAGCAATGCATTTCTTTAAAAGGGAGAGTTTAGGTGAATGGAAATGGAAAATATTTGTAGCAAAGCAGAGAAAATCAACGCTTCCTCAAACCTCAAGAAGTCTCACCAACAGACTCTGATCACATTAAAGAGCTGGAATGATCCAAAGAGAACATCAATTTTAACCGTTGGGGCTTACAGCTGAGGAACACAGGGAACAAAATCATAATGCTACTTAAAGTACCAGAACAGAACTCAATTCTCCAAATGCTCAGAACTTTCTGTGCTTTTTCCCCCTGCTGCTCCCAGCAGTAAACGTTCTTTCAAAGTCTCCTTGAACATAAATCTTTTCTCACGGCACCAAGAATCAGTGGCATCCTGAGTAAGGGGAGCTGAGGTAAAGGTAATGTCTCTTAGCTTTATTTTCCTCTTTTGAGGAAGAATCTATTGAGGGACCAAGTTGTGCCCTCCACTTCAGTCAAAGCAGACATGAGTCATAGTTGAAATTGGACCCTACACTTCATTTTGCTTGTGTACATCTAGTGTATAATATACGTCTCACAAGTGGATTCTTTCAGAAGAGCCAAAACCTGAGATGCTGTGATTGATGGAAAATGCCAAGTAACCCAATTAACATGAATGAGGAAACTATCAAATGTGAAAACTTCAGGTGAATTAACTGCCATCGAGTATGTTATGATGTGGTGAATAATGGGCATCTGGAGTTTTATTAATGAGCCTCTAATGGAAAAGATGGAACTTGCACCAACGAATTTAATCCCCAATAATGTGTAAAACAAGCCTAAGCCAAAATCGGGAGATCCGTAGGTGCCAGACCCTATGACCTACAATAGGAGGCATCTTAATTCATGGGGGTGTTAAAAGAAAGACACATGCCAGCCAGCCCACAATGTTTTCATGAGACAGGAACCTCAGCCTTGAACCACTCCAGCCATTACTCTATTGTCTTGCCTGTCACAAGTGCAGCTCAGGATATGTACTCTCCAGAGAAACACCAAAGTCAGTAGTGGTTACCTGTATTTAGCAAGATATTCAGACAAACGAGGGCAATGGTGCTCCTGAGATTTGTGAATAACATTACAGTAAAATCTTGTATATGGCACAGATATCACTCACAACTGGATATACTCTTTTTTTTCCTTCAGGAAAGTCTTCAGTTAAGAAGATTTCTTTCAAATACAGAATTAGCTTATTTGTGGCCAAAATAAATGGCTGCCTATGCGGAGCAATTTGAAAGATCCCAAGACACCTTCAGAACAAGGGCTTGCTGCTATTGCCTGAAATTCCACCATTGACGGTTTGTTCCATTGGGCACTACCTCTCTTTTGGGACACGGTTATCCCTAAGAAAGATAGCATGTGCAATATCCCATAAGTCAATGGCAAATATTCACACAAATGTGTTAGTGTCTTTCCAACAAATAGGTCCAATGGAAAGGATTTTTGTGAAGAAAGAAAGTCTCTGACCGAGTCCACTGTGTAAGGGGAATTCCCACAGATTGATGTCCCTGGACAGCCATAGCATGGCGTTAGTGGATTCAGTGAAGGGAATGAAAGAACTCCAACTGAATCCTTGCAATTCCTCAAAAGTGGCATGTTTTTTCTTGCATTCCCTCTTTGCGTAAGTTGTTCTCTCCTCATGGAAGTTCTTTAACCCATGCTGGTTTTCCTTCATTTTTCCTGACGAACTGAGAATGTTTTAAGGTTAGGGAAATGACCTTACTCTTTTATTCCTATCACAATGAATAGAATATTATGTGTGCTCAACAACTTTTCAAATGATAAATGAGAAAACTGGAGTTAGAAAGGTACCTAGAATTAATCCTACCTAGTTCACAGTTTTGCCTTGGGCCACCCTAATTAGATGAAACATTTTCCTAATGTGTCTATGCCATTAAGTTGAAAATGCATTTGGCTAGAAAAAATATTACTAATCAATATGATTATATGTTAGAATTGTATGCTTGAAAACCTTTAAATCCACATTTTAGAGAAAATTATTTTACTAAAAAACACCAATGCTAAAAACAAAACAACCACCAACGTTGCTGTGCCTATCTTGGAATATCATGAGATTATTATTAAGAGAAATAAGAAAAAACAGGAAGTTAATGTGATTTTTCTAGCTCATATAAAGTAGCCCCTTTTGAGGAAAAAAGTCTCTTGAGACTTCCTAATTTCTTTATTAGCTAAAAACTCCCCACATTCTAACTTTCCCCTTTAGAAATTATTTTTGTCTAAATGTTTTGGTTTCTTTTCAAATCTCTTAACTCAGAATATTTTTTTTTAATTTTATATCCTTTTCAACAAGAGGTAAAATACATTTAAAAAAATTAGAGAGTAAAGCCTTCAATGAAGGTCAATGACGTATCTGTTGGGATATGTGCTCTCTCCTGGTGATGAACCACTAGTCAAAAAGAACTAGCCAACTGAGAGAAAGAGTCTATGGATCATTCTGTTCTTAACTTCCTCCTTAGACATTTAGTGATCAAAAACTAGATTTAGGAGCTTTACAGTGTATTTGTTTCCTTTTAAAAGAAATAAAATAACGTTTAACATCTATACATTGATTTTCTCAGGAAAATGTTCTTAATGGACACTTTAGCAGGAGCAAGATGGCGGGCACAGAAATGACAACATGGAATCCTCAGATTCTACAGGCAAGCGGTCCTCTTTCCTGGAGTGAATTGTTGCAAAGATGAGAAATTATTTAACTTCATCATTCGATTAAGTAAATTTCTGTCACATGAAGGAAGCTTTAGCACTCAAGGAAAATAAAGAGATACTTTGCTTTTCATCTGTCTAAAAAGAGCAAAAAGGAGGAAAAAAAGAGGGAGGGAAAAAAAGGAAGAAAAGGTCCCAACATACTATAGGAGGATATTTACATGTACTTAGAAGTTGTGAAACTTGAGAAAACTGGGAAGTAGTTTCTGATACAAGCTTACTGGAAGGTCATTTTACAGTATGAATGAAGCCTTGAAAATCTGCACACATTTTGATTCAATAATTCCACTTCTAGAAATTTATCCCAACCAAATCATCAAACAAATGTGTTCAGATTTATGTATATGGATATTCTTTTATATTTTTTTTAGTATTACAGTAAAATAAATTTAAGATGGTAAGTGTTTGGTTAAATAAATAATGATATTCCACTATGATATAGATCTATTTATTGATATTGAAAAATGTTTGGTATATTTGTTATGTAAAAAAGTAGATCATAAAATGACATATATGGTACAATCCCATTTTGTAATATGCTTTTGTATATTTAAATATTTTCCTAAGAATATTTCATATATATAACATATGTGTGTAATATATGCCTAAGACCGAAACAAAAAGGAAAGATAACTAAATACTAAAAGTGGTTATCAAGAAAGATTAAAATTAAGATTTTTGTTTGTTTTAGTATTTGTATAGTTTAGTTTTTAACAATAAGAATGATACAGATAATAAGTTTAAGAAAAATAATGGGAACATTAAAAAATCTATCATAGGTATTAAACTCAGAGAAAGATATAACGATGGTATTTGCCTTTATCGCTGACAAGACTACTTTTACCACTTCAGTTTTTATTCAAAACTAGAAAAAGGCTATAATGACTCTGCCCTGAAAGTTTTCCTTCATCTAAGTACTTCTCTCAGACTCACTATTTCTTTACCACATCTTCTGGGACATGACTACAAATTGGTTCCCAACTTGGGAATACACAAACCCCCAAACTAATATGTAAAACAAATTGTTCCATCAGCCCATGGTTAACAATCATGAAGAATTATTGGTATTATAAATAATATTCAATTGAAATTTTAGAACAGATATGGCTCTGCCTGAGCAGTTTATTGGAAAATCATTTGTTTCACACCAGTTTTGGCATCCAGTATTCAATGTGAATTATGTAGTTAGAGCCCAGTTTATTATATTTCTGTTTGTTCTGCTGTGTATATATGTGTCTTAGACTTTAAAAAGGTAATTTGTGCCCTCAAAATGTATTATGTAACAAATTGTGATTCATGCAAATCACTTTGATTTGTTTTCCAAAAATGTAGCTGGCTTCAATTAATCAGTTGCTATTCATTTCATATGTTTCAATTGCACTCACAACAAAAGCTCCAGTGGGTTATCACTTACATGGGGGGCTGGCCTCCAGAGTGTGTGAAAGACGCAACAATCAGACATTATACCAAGCATATAATTATGGTGTGTGTCCCCACAAACTCCAATAACCTACACAGCACATTATGTTGGACTCCCACCTCTCTGACGTTCTCCGTTACCCCAGCCACCTACCTGCTGTAATCACAGCGTTCTGCAGTGCGTGGGTGCACAGCTCTCAAACTGCTGAGCCTTATCCCCTGACTCCCAACATGTAGCAGGAGTCAGCCAAGCAGATTGCAATATCTGTGTTCTGCAGCCTGCCCATCACGATAAATGAGCTACTGAAAGTGCGGTGCCCCTGTGCATGGACTCTGTTTAGGAAAGAAAGGAAGTGAAAGCAACATGTCAGTTTCAATTGTGCTTGGACATTTGATGATATACAATATTTTCACGTAGCTTTTATTACTCAAAATGTAAAAACGTACTCAGCGAAAACTTGCAAGAAATGTTATAAACTAACTACAGAAAATGTTCTCTTTTATAAGGGTTTTATTTTAATTATGGGACATCTTAAAGTATAATTACCACTCATGCTTTTACTTAAGTGTCACATTGTCTCAACCCTATCCCACAGGATGAACTAATAATAATGGACTAGGATTTGCATTTTATAAGAGGTATATTATTATTTATTTTCCTAGCAATAACAGGGTACTTAGTGTCATCTAAAATAGAGGGCATTATTAAACCAAAACCACTTTTCTATGCCAGCTATTTATAAACCACATATGAATAGTTCTAAAATATAGGGTACTGAAATGACTAATTGTACTGAGTAAGTGCCCATTAGGGCTAAAACTGCCCACAAAGGGAAGATTTGAATATGGAGTTCTGATATCACTCCGTCAGCCACTGCCAAGTTACTCTGATGACAATGACACGAGATCTTATTTGGGGATATTTCTTCTGAGGTCAATTACCACAGAAATAAGTAAAAGTCAGAAGAATGTAGCACTGACATGTTTCCACCCTGTAGGGATGTTGGGTCTGAACTGGGTTATGGGAGATCTCTGGAGATTAGATGAAACACCAGGATGCCAATCATATGTCACATAACTCTGTGAACTTTTACATGGTTGACTACCAATAAGATAAACCTCAATTCTGCCAAGGGAAAGGCCAGAAACAACAGTTATGAAGCACAGTTATGCGGTGGTTAATGATGGGGATACTCTGAGAAGTGCGTCATTAGGCGATTTCATTGTTGTGCAAACATCATAGAGTGTGGTTATACAAACCTGGATAGTGTAGCCCACTACACACCTAAGCTATATGGTACTCATCTTGTGGGACCACCGTTGTATACGCGGTCCGCCATTGACTGTAACGTCATTATGCAACATATGACTGTATTTCAAAGGGAAACTCTCAACTTTGACATTGTTCCCATTGCCTGTTTGCAGTTATAATTTTCTGTCCTTGTTTTTCTAATTTGATACGTTAAAGAAAGGAATAGAAAATGAAAGTGAAGGAACATTTATTTATTAAATTCCTACTGTGTTATTAGTAATCAGAACTATACCTATGGCGTTGAATGCAATGATCATAGCAAATCTGGGAAGGATAACAGTCTGCGTTTCAGCCAACAGAGGGCTAAAGAAGATAAGCAACAATACAGGCTCTAGCCCAGCCTGAGTACTCCAGACTCTCAGAATTCCTTCCTTGCTTTACTATGGAAAAGAAGAAATGTTTAGCTGTAAGCCATGATGATGTATTTGTTTTATTGCACTACCTGCAAAAGATTTTTCCTTGTGAAATATAGAAATAAAATCTATTATTTTAAATGATATCCTGGTCTCCAATTTCTGTTAGGAAATAGGAAGTTGCAGCAGGACCCTGCAGTAGGCTGAATAATGGCCCCCAAAGATGTCCATGTCCTAATCTCTGTGAATACGTTACCTTCTATGGAAAAGGGGCATTGCATATGCGATTAAGTTAAGGATCTTGAAATGAGATTATTTTGTGTTATCCGGGTGGGTCCAGGGTAATCACAAGGGTCTTCATGATTAGAAGGAAGGAAAAGGGTCAGAGTGAGAGATTTTCACATGATAACAGAAGCAGGGGTTGGAATGATGCTCTTTGAAGATGCAAGAAGAAGCCAGGAGCCAAGGAAGGCAGATGACTTCTAGAAGTTGAAAAGATGAGGAAATGAATTCTCCCCTACAGCATCCAGAAAGCATGCAGCCCTGTTGACACATTGATTTTAGCCGTGTAAAACTCACATCAGACTTCTGACCTCCAGAATCGTAAAATAGGAAATTTGTGTTGTTTAACATGCTAAATTTGTGGTAATTTTGTACAGCAACAATAAGAAGTTAATACAACCATCATCCCCACCCTAAAAATCAAAACAAAACAGAAAAAGTACAAAATTAGAGTTTTTAAACATATCAGAGAGTTAATGATTAGAAAAAAAATCCTAAGGGAATTAAATTTTAAAATGGACAAGCCTTCCCTAAGAGAGAATCATATGGCTGCTTTTATTGATGGGAGAACAATAGTAGAAGTACAAGTAGAAACTAATCTTCCACAGATGGAGACAAAGAGAAACCAGCTCAGTTTTTAACAATCTGTGAATAGCTACTGCGGGTTAGTATGACAGATTACAACCCCAAGGAGCCCCAGCCACAAGGCAAATGTGCACCCATCCACCAACTCTCTTCTACAAGGTCATCACTAAAAGCATGGGGACAACATGCTAAAGCCTGGGAGCAAGAAAAGAGAACTGAGGGAGAGCCCCTTCAGGCATGTAGGGCCTTCACCAAAGATATGACAGAGGACACCAGAGGCTGCAGGCTGGGAGGAGGGAGGAGAGCAGGACAGAGGTACCCTGAGTTGCACAAGATGTTCACTGGGTCTTTCCCTGATTTCAAGGCAGTAGCCCACCGAAGGCTGGGAACAGGGCAGGAAAAATGAAAGAGATTCCCCTGAGGGGCACCAGCTAAGGAAGCAGGATAGACAGAGATGTACTCGGATGCAGAAAGCCAGGGCAAGTCTGGAGAGCAAGAAGAACCTCCAGTAACTCAAAAAGTTGAGAATTGTATTTCAAAACATTGAAGTATTTCTAGAGAATTCTTGGTGCTGGTATCTCAAGTCCTGCTGAAAAGGAAAACGCTGATCTTGACCTCAAAGTATTTGAAGCCTGTGGCAAACTGAATCCAGATAAATCTGCCACAAAGCCTACATTTGGCACAACTACAGGTCTGACTGACTCAGTGCCCATCCCAGGAGCCTGACGGAGGGAAGGGAAAGCTCTTTGCTGGCAGTTTCTACCGTTCTTGACACAAAATGCCTGCTGTGGAATAAAAATTGTAAAACACGTGAAGTAGAAAAATGTGACCAATAAGGAAAAAGACAGAAAGAAGCTGACAGATGACCCAGATATCAGATTTAGCTAACAAGAACTTTAAAATAACTCTGATAAATGTCTTACAGGATCTAGTGAAAATTGATGCAGAGAGAGATTGAAAATTTCAGAATATAAATAAAAATATAAAGTAGAGCTAAGTAGAAATGCTAGAACAATAAAAGAAGTGTAAAATTCATTCATTGGGCACAAGGGCCTACTGGACACAGCAGAAGAAAAGGTAAGTGAACTGGAAAACAGAAATAGGAATTATCCAAGCAGAAATACAAAGAAAAAATATTTAAACTGAATGGATGAGGAATACAGGACTTATTGAATGATATCAAATCATCTAACATATATATAATTGGCCCTCCAGAAAGAGAACAGAGTGAGAGAGAATAAGGCAGACAATTATTTTGAAGAGATAAAGCCTGAAAATTTTTCAAAATTAATGAAATATATAAACCCAGATTCTAGACATAACATAGTCAAACTACTAGAACCAAAAGGTAAAGAGAAAATCTTAAGAAGAGCCAGGAAAAGAAAAACACGATACATGTAAGGGAAAAGAATAATAAGAATGATAACTGACTTCTCATCAGAAAAAAAATAAAAAGAGGCCAGAAGGCAATGGAACAACATTATTAAAGTACTGAAAGCAAAAATGGAACGTTGTATGTAGCAAATATATTCCTCAGAAATAAATGCAAAATAGACATTTCAAATAAACGAAGTCAAGAGGATTTGTCTCAAGAAACTTACCTATGTGAAATACTAATGGAAAATTTTTAGTATGAATAAAAATAATAAAAGATAGAAGCCTGGATCTTCAAGAAAAAAATAAAGACTGTCAGAACGGGTAACTATGTGGGTTAAAAAAAGAAGAATTTTTACATATATGTGTATGCATATATATTTTTTCAAAAATTAATTATGTGCATGCATATATATATTTATGTTTAATTTTTTAGTACTGTTGACCATGCATATATATATTTATGTTTAATTTTTTAGTACTGTTGACAATACAAAGCAAAAATAATAGCAATGTATCTATGATCATAAGGTATAAGAAAATAAACTATGTAAGAAAACCACAAAAAACAGGAGGGAGGTTAAATAGAATTATGCTATTGTAAGATTCTTACATTGTTTGCTAGGTAATATTCGAAGGTGGACTGTGATAAGTTAAAGATGAATATTGTACTCTCTAGAGCTTGCATTAAAAAGCATTAAAAATAGTCCATTAAGGAAATAAAGTGGAATTCCAAAAAATATTTGCTTAACCCAAAATAAGACAGAAAAAGAGAAACAGAGGAAGATCAAATGGTACAAATTGAAAATCAATACCAAGATGAAAGAATTAGATATAAGTGTACTCCACGAAAAAGCAGAGATTTTTCAGACTGGAGTAAAAAGCAAGACGCAACTATGTGTTGTCTTTAAAATACACACTTTAAGTATAGTGAGCAGGTGCATAAATAAAGACACGGATATACATTGAAATACAAGAGCGGAAAAAAGCTATTACAGCTTTCAGACAAAATAGACACTGACTAGAAGAGATAAAATGGGACATTTTCAAATGATGAAAGGACCAATTCATAAAAAAAGCTGTAAGAATTCTAAATACTTATGCATTTCATGTCAGGGTTTCAAAATACGTGAATCAAAAATTGACAGAACTAAGGGAGAAATAAACAGATCCATGAAGGTAACTGGAGATTTTAACACACCTCTGTTAGTAATTGACAGACCAATAAACAACTACAGTAAAAAGTCAGTCAGGGTGTAGAAACTCTAAACAACACTATCAACCACATTGAACAAATTAGTATTTATAGAACATTCCACCCAACGACTCCAGAATACAAATCTTTTGAAATGCACGTGAGATAACCGTATGTTGGGTCATAAAGAAGTCTAAAAACTATCAAGAGAATAGAATCATACAAAGTATTTCTTTGACCATAACATACTAAATTAGAAATCATATGTAAAAATCCTCAAATTATTTGGAAAATAAGCGCCACACATCTAAATAACCCATGAAACAAAGAAGAAACCACTAGGGAAATTTTTGAAATATTTCAAGCTGAGTAATGATAAAAATACAATATATAAATACTTGCAAGATGCACCTAAAGCAGTGCTTGGGAGAAATTTTTTGATTTGAACTCCTGATTAAAGAAAAAATGTTCGGGCTAGCCTGGTGGTGCAGTGGTTAAGTGTGCACATTCCACTTCGGTGGCCTGGGATTCACAGGTTCAGATCCTGGGTGTGGACATGGCACCAAGGGGCAAGCCATGCTGTGGTAGGAGTCCCACATATAAAGTAGAGGAAGACGAGCACGGATGTTAGCTCAGGGCCAGTCTTCCTCAGAAAAAAGAGGAGGATTGGTGGCAGATGTTAGCTCAGGGCTAATCTTCCTCAGAAAAAAAAAAGAAAAAATGTTTACAATAAATAATCTCAGATTTTATTTTAAGAAGTTAAGAAAAGTAAAGCAAATTAATCTGAAAAAAAATAGAGAGAGGAGAATAAAGATAAAAGCAGAAATCAATGAAGAAGGAAAAAAAACACAAGAACTAAACAACTTAAATGTTAGTTGTTTGAAAAGATTAATAAATTTTATAAAATCCTAGCAAGGTTGGCAAACAAAAAAAAGACAGAGAGAAAATACCAATTGCTAGTGTCCAGAATGGAAGAGGGGATAGTATTACAGGGCCTATAGCCAATAAAGGAAAATAAGGGGATATTTTAAACAAATTGTATGCCAATAAATTCAACATAGATGAAATGGAAATTCCTTGAAAAATACAATTTACCAAAACTGACACAAAAAGAAATAGAAAAGCTAAATAGTCTTATATATATAAGGACAAATAATTTGAATTAAAATTTTACACACACACACACACACACACACACACACACAAACAAAATGAAAAAAACTAGGGGGCCAGCCCCATGGCCGAGTGGTTAACTTCGCGCACTCCGCTGTGGCAGCCCAGGGTTTCACCAGTTCGGATCTGGGCACGGACATGGCACTGCTTGTCAGGCCATACTGAGGCGGCATCCCACATGCCACAACTAGAAGGACCCACAACTAAGATATACAACTACGTACCAGGGGCGTTGGGGAAAAAATAGAAAAATAAAATCTTAAAAAAAAAAAGAAAAGAAAAGAAAATGGTGGAATTTCCTTAAAAAAAAAAAGAACAAAACTTAAGGTCCAGATGGTTTAACTGATGAATTCTATCAAACATTTCAGAAGAAATAATACCAAGCTTATACAATTTTTTTTAAAAATAGAGGAGGAAAGAGGCATTTTCCAACTAATTCTATTGGGGCCACAATAACCCTAATTACAAACTTGACAAAGATATTACCCCCAAAAAGTTTTGAAGGAAATAAAATCACAGATAAAAATCATTTGTGAATATATACAAAAATCTTCAACAAAATATTAATAAATCAAACCCAGCAATATATAAAATGGATGATATATTCCATAATTAATGTCATAGATACAGGAATGCAAAATTGGTTTACTAATAGGGGCTGGCCCCGTGGCCGAGTGGTTAAGTTCGTGCGCTCCGCTGCAGGCGGCCCAGTGTTTCGTGAGCTCGAGTCCTGGGCACGGACATGGCACTGCTCATCGGGCCACGCTGAGGCAGCGTCCCACATGCCACAACTAGAAGGATCCACAACGAAGAATATACAACTGTGTACTGGGGGGCTTTGGGGAGAAAAAGGAAAAAATAAAATCTTTAAAAAAAAAATTGGTTTACTAATAAAAAATTAATTAATATAATTCATCACATTAACATAATAGAAGGAGAATCGTCAGATAATAAATGCAGAAAAAGAATTTGACAAAATTTAACGTTTATTTATGATTAAATTCTCAGCAAACTAGAAGTAAAAGAGAATTATCTCAATCTAATTAAGAGCATCTATTAAAAACATGTTAACATCAAACTTAGCAAAATATTGATCACATTCTCAAGAGATATAAGAATGTCTGTTCTCAACTTTTGTATTTTAATATTGCACTTACTGGAAGTTTTAGTCATTGCAACAAGGCTAGAGAAATAAACAAAAGGCATAGATATTAGAAAGATTGTAAGAATAATCAGTTCTTTTTCCCAGATGATATGATTATATACATAGACATCCCTAAGGAATCCAAAGGGAGAAAAAAAACTACCAGAACTAACAGGTAAATTTAACACATTTGCAAGATATAAGCTTGAGATACAAAACTCAGTTTTATTTCTCTGTACTAGCCAAAAAGGTAAAATTTTAAAGAATACCATTTATAAAAGCATGCAAAAAATGAAATACCTAGGGGCCAGACTGGTGGTGTAGCGGTTAAGTTCACACGTTCCGCTTCAGTGGCCCGGGGTTCGCTAGTTCGGATCCAGGGCTCAGATCTACACACCACTTATCAAGCCATGCTGTGGCAGGCATCCCACATACAAAATAGAGAAAGACGGGTACAGATGTTAGCTCAGGGCCAATCTTCCTCAGCAAAAAGAGGAGTGGCAGTAGATGTTAGCTCAGGGCTAATCTTCCTAAAAAAAAAAAAAAAGAAAAGAAAAGAAATACCTAGGAATAACATTACCAAAAAATATGTAATATATCTGTCTCGAAAACTACAAAACATTACTAAAAAAAACTTAGAGAAGGGGCTGGCCCCGTGGCCGAGTGGTTAAGTTCGCGCGCTTCGCTGCAGGCGGCCCAGTGTTTCGTCAGTTCGAATCCTGGGGGCAGACATGGCACTGCTCATCAAACCACGCTGAGGCAGCGTCCCACATGCCACAACTAGAAGGACCCACAACTAAGAACATGCCACTATGTACCAGGGGGCTTTGGGGAGAAAAAGGAAAAAAAATAAAATCTTTAAAAAAAAAAAAAAAACAAAACTTAGAGAAGATCTAAATAAATAGAGATACCATGTTGTCGATTGGAAGATTTTATATTGCTGAATATTCATTCTCCTTAAATGATCTGTAGATCCCAGACAAGTAACAACGTACTAGCAAAATTTTTTGAAGAAATTGACACAGCACTTTTAAAATTTATATGGAAATGCAAACTATAGCCAAAACAACCTTGAAAAGACAAATAAAGCTGAGGAAATTTCACCTTCTGAATTCAAGACTTACTCTAAAACTAAACTGATCAGGAGAGTTTATTATTCGAATAAGGAGAGGCAAATAGATCTACATGTAAACAAGCAACTGATTTTCAACAAAGGCACCAGATTCTTTGGGGAAAGCAAAGTCTTCCTTAACAAATGATGCTAGAAAGACTGTACAATTGTCTGGAAGAAAAAAGACCCTTGACCCCTACTTTCCACCATACTCAAAAATCAATTCAAAATGGATTCTATTAGGCTCACATGTGAGGGGATGGATTATAATTAGTTTTTGGATGGTGAACACGATGTAATCTACACGGAATTCGAAATATATTACGATGTACGTCTGAAAGCTGTATAATGTTATAACCCAATGTTACTGCAATTAAAAATAAATAAATAAATAAGTAAATAAATATTATAGGCCTAGACATAAAAGCTAGCACTATAAACCTTCCAGGAGAAAACACAGAAGATCTTTGTCACCTTAAAGTTGGCAAAATTTTCTTAAATTCCAGAGGGATGTCTTAGAGCACTCATCTTAGTTTTTACCCAAGAGAGATGAAAATATGTGCCCACAAAAAGAAGGTTTACTGTGTTGTATAATTGAAATTTGCTAAGAGAGTAGAATTGAAGTGTTCTCATAAGAAAAAAGAAACATGACGGATACGTTAATTAACTCGGTGGGAATCCTTTCACAATATGTATATCTATCAACTCATTGTGCACTTTAAGTATATTACAATTTAGTTCATTAATTGTACTTCAATAAAGCTGGAAAGGAAAGTGTGTTTCGAGAAGCTCTATTCATAGTAGGCAAAAACTGGACACAATCCAGATGTCCCTCACGGAACAAATTGAGGCACAGTCACGCAGCAGAATGCCCTCAGCAATAAAAGGGAGAACTACTGATTCACGCAACACTATGGGGGAGCCTCAAAGACGTTTTGTTGAAAAAGAGAAGTCATTTCCATAAAATCGAGAACAGGTAAAAACTAATCTGTGGTGAATGAAATCAGAAAGTGATTGCCTTTGAAAGAGGGTATTGACTGGAGAGGGGCATAAAGGAAATTTCTGGGTGGTAAAACTGTGCTGTATCTTGTTTTGGGTGGTGGATAAATGAGTACAGAATCACCAAAACACATTAAATTGAATACTTGAGATCTGTCCACTTTATTATATGTAAAATACCTTATCTTTATTGTATGTAAAAATTATGGACTCACTTACCTGAGATACTAAATAATTGTATAACATACTGACAAGTGTCTTTTGAAGCATTTCTAAGAAATTTTAAAATGAGTCATCTTATTCTGGATATAATCAAACCTCTACATATCACTACCATTTACAAAAAGTAGGAGATAAAGAAAGAAGTTATTTGATGTGACAAAGAAATAACCAGCCAAATTCAAAATATAGTATATTCCACAAGACAAATGACCTTATTTCTTCCAAATAAATATTATTAAAAAGGGAGAAGGATCTGTTACAGACTGAAAGAGACTTAGGAGACATTTCAACTAAATAAAATGTACTCGCTTGGGCCTTGTTTGGATCTCTTATTGAACAAACCAACTATAAAAGAGACACTTTCAAAACAATCGAGAAATTTGAGTATGAACTAGATATTCGATAATAAAAAAGTTATTAACTTTGTTAGATGTAATAATGGTATTGTGGCTACATTAAAAAATATCCCTCATCTGTTAGCAATATATCGTGAGTGAAATGACATGATGTCTGAGATTTCCTTTAAAAGATTCTAGCAAAAATGAAAATGTAAGAGAGGGGGATAAATGGAACAATGTTGGCAACAATGTTGACAATTATTGGCTCCGGGTGTTGGAAACATATGCGTTGATCATATTATTTTATTTTGGGTATGCTGATAATATACAACAATAAAAAATTGTAATCAATTGTAATCATACAAAAAATAATTATTGTATGTGAACTACAAGTTACTCTTATCTTCCAACAGAAGATATAGCTGGCTATCAATCAATTTCTTATTATTCATAAGCTTCCAAATCACACATAAATCATTCATTGTTTTTAAATTTTTACATTGCACTGACCTTTTCAAGTCATTAAACAATTCACACTAATGAGTTAATTAAAGCAAATATCATAATTAATAAAACTATCTTCTTTCTATTCCTTTTTATGGTACATCATTAAATGTTTTCATTTATATATTACATTATATTATTATAATTAACATTATCTATTTTATATTATATTATATATGTATATATCTTATAACCAGATACTATCCTTATTCTTCCCCCAAAATAAACAATAAACCCAATCTCTGTGAGGCCTCACGAACTCTTATAAACTGGACCTTTTTCCCAAAAAGTTTTTTGATTTCTCGTGTGTAAAGTGAATGAAATCGATTTTTGCTACCACCAACTTCTGAACTCCACTGTGCATTTTGGAACTTTTTTATTGAACAAGTACAGAGCTAAAAGTAGAGGTGGACTGTCTTTTCCCATTACTATGACAATCTAAATGACACATCCACAATATCTCAACCTTTTATTCACCAAGGGAAAGATTCTCACTCTCTTCAGATTTTTCATTATCTCAAAAGACCTCTTTTTGAAGTGTTTTTTTCACTTTTCTAAAATATTCTGAATTGTTTTTCATCTCGAAATATTTGGTGGCTAATTGTTGCTTTGGCAATGTTAGTCACACATTGATTATGTGCTTCTGTTTTTAAGGAAGGTTAATTACAGATCAGGTGATTTCCCTAATAAGAAGATCTTATTTGGGGAACAGGAAATCAATCACCAGTTGTGGCCCCAATAATTGAGCACAAATTTCTGGATCAACTTTTCGAACTCTATTGAGCTATGACTGAGTAGGGTCCAGAAAGGATACAACACAAATGCCAATTAAAATTATATTGGTGTCGGGGCTGGCTCCTGTGGCTGAGTGGTTAAGTTCGCACGCTCCGCTGTGGTGGCCCAGGGTTCGGATCCTGGGCGCGGACACGGCACCACTCGTCAGGCCACATTGAGGCAGCGTCCCACATCCCACAACTAGAAGGACCTGCAACTAAGATATACAACTGTGTACGGGGGGTGGCGGCGGGGGGCGGGGTGTTGGGGAGATAAAGCAGAAAAAAAAGATTGGCAACAGTTGTTAGCCCAGGTGCCAATCTTTAAAATAAATAAATAAATAAAATAAAATAAAATAAAATTATATTGGTGTAAACATGATGCTAAGCTCTGCTTCTAATAAGCTGTGTGATCTTTGATAAACCTTCTCCGTCTCTGGACTTCAGTTGTCTCTGATCTCAAACAAGACTCAGATAAAGTTGCCATAAACATATATTTTTTTAAAGGCTGGTTTTCTCAAGACTAGAAGCCTCGTTTGTTTGCGCCTTATAGATACACAAACACACACACATGCACGCACACTCTCAACACCCTAATGTCATTCAAGACTGTTTAATTGCCACCTACTCCACAAAACCATCCCTGATGGCACATTCCCCACCAACCATATCCCTACTCTGCCTTCCCAGGGGATTTGATCTGCATCACTTTTAGGGGATCTATCATCTTTGATCTACATGGCTGCCTTTGGGGAGATTGTGCGTCATTGAGCAAAATTTCCTATGCTTTGGAGCCAGAAAACCTAGTTTCTTCAACATAGGCCAAGAATCCAAAGTCTCTGGACCTATTTCCTCATCTGTTGTAATGAAAGTGATATTAACCTACCCTGTAGTGTTACACTGATTAAACGAGACTCTCTGTGATCTTATTAGAGTGTCCAGAACACAGTAGGATCTGCATAAATGTTGGCAGTTCCCACATCTCTGCTTCCCACCCTTCCTTGTAAGTTCCTCAAGGATAAAAGTCCTGTCTACTTAGTTCTTTGCGTATAGTAAGTTCTTAAAAATGGTTCAAGAAAGGAGGCTGGAAGAAATAAAGAAAGGAAAAAAGTGGATAAGAAACATTAAGCAGCATTTCAAATAAAATGTGTTCACTTAACACAGAAATCAGGGAAACATATCATATTAGATGATGAGATTCTCTTTACAGAGAATCCCATCCAGTATAAGATTCTCGAAGACGAAATGTGCTTTAGAAGTAATTTTCAATATATGAGATGTGTTTATTAGGAAAGGTAGGAGTAGCTTCTCCCAGCTTTACTACATTTCATTTCCCCCATCATATCCAGTAAATGACTTGGTATTGAACAAAATAAATTCCCAATGGTTAGACTGAATCCTTCCCTCTTCTGCAGTTGGTGCAACCATCGTGGGAGCACTCCTTGAGCACCAAGGAGCTCGAGAATGAGATGAAAATGCAAGTTGGAAAATGCAAATTGATTTGAAGGTAACAAGCCATGGATCTGGGTGACTGAAGGATAAGAAGCTTAAATCTACTTGGATGGCAATAAAAGACTCCTTGTTTCTATTTCACCTAAAATGTTGGTATCTAATTCTGCATTCACAACAGCATTTGCCTGGCTAACCAACTATCGTTATGCTTAGAAGTAGAACAAGAAGAACAGAGTAAATCGTATTTCTACAGAAAAACACTAACATTTGATTCTCTTCCAGAGCTCCAAGATACCATATGGATGAGAAATTTCCGAGTGCTCTGAACTAGAGAATCATTTGAAAAGGCAAAAGCTACAATCTCAAATATATAAAGGTAGATCTGGTCTGCTTGCCTCCCTGGCCCAAACTGGATTCAACTTTTCAAGTCTAATTCACATCCAAGAGCACAAATAATCATTGCCAGGTAAAATAAATGTGGGGAAAGATCCAGACTGATATCTAATGATGTATACGTTCAGTTAGAAACAAGCAAGACAGAAAACAAGGCAGGACGTTGTCCTGTCAAAGTCCTCTAAACTGACATATTGTGGCCTTGTAGTTATCCAATTTGTTCATTTATTTATTTATGATTTGGTTAAAAAAATAAAACTGTTTTTATTGTGAGTAGTAGTCATACACATATTTAATTTTCAGATTCCCCCCCCAAAAAATTGTTTTCCCTATTATTCACTAGTATAAACGGTCCTTTTTCAATGTGTCTTAAAGAGACTTTGTAGCCTGCCTTTATCCCATGTTGTGGAAGTTTATATTTATGACCTAAATCTTGACAGACAAATTCCAAATAATGAGACCATCACTAAAATGTTCAATCTTTGAAAGCAATAGATTCCAATAGGATATAGGACCTCAGGTGCCATTGATTGAAACTGATGTTTATCACACCATCTAGCTTTACTCAGTTTATTTATGTGCGCTGCACTGATTGTAGAACAAAATTATAATGAAATATATTTGCATTTATAATCTAAGGCTACCACAGGTAGCCCAGAATTTCTGGAGCATATCCAATTCAATATAATTGTATTCTTTTTAACAAATTAAACATCACTTAATTTGTATAACTTTTTAAAACTTTCATATAATACATTTGCAATTCAGAAAAAAAATCTCTGATAGGACAAGAGTTCCTGGTTTTGTTGTAGAATAATGCTATTACCATGCTGAAGACGGATTTTAAATCTAACTCTCTTTTTGCTTAAGCTACGGTCCCAGAAAGGAAGGTCCAGAAGACAACCCCTTGAGACCTGCTACCACTCCCAGAGAGGCCGCGTAGGGCTCGGAGGGATGGAATAGTCCATGTCAACGGCCACTTACGAACGGTCCACAGCATGCTATTACACACTGCGCTTAATTCTACGCAAATCAGAATGACATAAAGTTTTCCAGGCTAGTCCTTCAGGCTTCAAAGGAACAATTTTTTGTGTCACACTCGCCAGTAAACGAAATAACTTAGAGCTGCCCTGGCTTCCTCGAACTTGGCATTGGCTATACCCCCTGAATAAAGGTGCCCTGAGGACTCCACGAAGATGCGACTCTTCATCAGGCTCCCCTGGAAAGCACTAGAAGTCAACCAAGAAAAGCTTTCAGGTTAGGGAAATTTTCTTGAATGATTTAATGGATGATGTTTTTTCTTCTGCATTTTGTTTTCACTTTCTGGAACTCCTGAAGAGGTTCAATGTCTTATCTTTTCAGTCATATTGTTTTGTTGTTTTGTTTTTTTTTAAAGATTTTATTTTTTTTTTTTTCGTTTTTCTCCCCAAATCCCCCCGGTACATAGTTGTATATTCTTCATTGTGGGTCCTTCTAGTTGTGGCATGTGGGACGCTGCCTCAGCGTGGTTTGACGAGCAGCGCCATGTCCGCGCCCAGGATTCGAACCAACGAAACACTGGGCTGCCTGCAGCGGAGCACGCGAACTTAACCACTCGGCCACGGGGCCAGCCCCTTCAGTCATATTGTTTTTCTCTTTCATTCTGGGTCTATTTTCTTGGAGATTTCCTCATCTGATCTTCTAATTGTTCTTTTATTTCTGTCCTCACTTTTTTACTGATTATTAACTCTTTTTGTCTCTAACGTTCCTTTTTATAGCAACCTGTTGCTATTTACTTCAAGGATGCAGTATTTTGCCTTTGTGAAAATAAAAACGATCATCTTTTGAAGTTTTCTTACTCTGGCCTACTTCTCTATCCCCAGGTTGCATTTTTTACTTTGTTTATCTGAGTCTCCAGCTTTCAGACTGAAGGTTTTCCTCAAATGTCTAGGAATACATGATTTCCCACTCATAGCTAAACATGCGGCTCCACAAACTGATTTGAAGATCTGAGCTCCAGAACAGGGCATACAAAAGTGAAACAGGAGGCGCCAGCCCGACGGCGTAGTGGTTAAGTTTGTGTGCTCTGCTTCGGCAGCCCAGGTTCGCAGATTTGAATCTCAGGTGCATACCTAGCATCACTCGTCAAGCCACAGTGTGGCAGCCTCCCACACAAAATAGAGGAAGATTGGCATAGATTTTAGCGCAAGACCAATCTTCCTCACACAAAAAGAAGTGAAACAGGAGTTTCCCTGTACGATGATCTGGCTGAGTTTTGTAATCAGGTAACCCCGAGGTCAATATCTTTACTCCTTCTTAGGCTATTGAGAGTCCTAGAGAAGAATGCTACAAGTACCATACTGGCTGCCAGGATTCTGGAAACCATGTGGAATCAAGGATTAGAAATGGAGATGTCTCATTCAGGTGGAAATATTCACTTAAGGCTTTTCAGTCAGCACCTCCAGAGTCAGCTTGAAACAGATCCCATGCTATCTCGCTTTTAGCCCTGCCTTCACCCCCACTTTTAAAGATATATATGGTCACAAATTCCCGAGCCTTTTCAAGCTTCTGTGGTGTCAATCAGTTTTCCTGACTGCTGGCTGAGGGTCAGCTTCCTAAGCTCTGCTAAGTCAGTCAGTCACCACTAGTATATCTGCTTTCCAAGTTCAAAATTGTGAGGCTGCCGTCCCTTGCCAGTTCTTTTGCCTTGTGACCTCAAGCCTGTGGATCTCAATGGAGCAGTACTGCTCCCAGGGGTATACTGGAAATTTGTAGAACTGATTTTTTTGACTGTTTGTTTTTGGTTATCACAATGATTGGGGGATACTACTGGCATTTGATAGGTAGGAGACAACTTGATTTTAGTCATCCTATACACATTTTGCTAATGAAATCATATCACAGTCCACTCCCAGACTAAGAATCTTTGCATAGATACATTTCTTCCCCTTTTCTTTCTTTCTTTTTTTTTTTTTTTTTTTTTTGCAGAGGAAGATTAGCCCTGAGCTAACATCTGTGCCAGTCTTCCTCCACTTTATATGTGGGTCACCACCACAGCATGGCTAATGAGTGGTGTAGCATCTGAACCCACAAACCCTGGCCGCTGAAGTGGACTGTTCTGAACTCGACCACTACACCATGGGGCCAACCCCCACATCAGATACATTTCTGAGCTATTGACTCTGAATTTTACAGAAATGCCTTAAGTGAAAATTGCTCATTTTTATATTTGTAAAGGGAATTTTGCTTTCTTACTTTACTTCACTCTTATCACAAAGAAAATTTTTCCTTTTCTAATGTCTATTTATCCACTCAGAAAAATTAGTTATGTTGATTTTATTAACAGTACTTTGAAAAATTAAGCAAGATGAGTTTGCTGAAGTGCTAGCTGTCGTTTTTGTTTTGTTCACATTTTTTGCATCCTCCATGAGAATGCACAATTAGACCTTCAGTCTAATTTATGATAAATACAATTAATTCAAATATTTAAAAATAATTAATGACAGCCTCAAAAAGAATAAGATGAATGAAACCTACAAAACAGTTAAACAAACTTCAATTCATTGTCTTACTTGCTTGACCAAACTCTAAGACATGGGTCTCCACTAACATACTCAAGAACTGAGGAAGGGAAGAAGAGAGGAGAAAAGTTACAGTTTTTTAAAGGAGAATTTAGAAACACCATGAGAGTTCAGTGGCTGTTTCTTGAAGGAGTTCAGTGTACTGTTAAAAGAGTAGTTCCCTCACTGTGCCTTCCTCACAAAGTTTAAAAGCCACAAAATGGAGAAATGAGGCTTTCTGATACCAGAAAGAATTCTCTTTCAATACCTGGAAGTTAATATTTCCATCACACGTATATTTATGTTAATGCACATCTTATTTCCCTGTGATTTGCATTGTCTTGCGTTATTCTATGTCGGTGATAGAATTCCAGAAAAGGATTAAAATAATGTCACATTTAGTGCTTCATCTTCAAAACTTCACATGAGAATTAGAGACACTGTCAAAACTGATCAATCCATTATTTTTCCTCAAAAGTAGGATAAATGTACATCGGTCATATTACACTCATGATCCGCCTGATAATCTCGTTAAATAATTTATACAATATCCTGTTGGCCTATTGTAGTTAAAAATAATACTTCTTTTATAAGTTGGCAGAAGAAACTGCTAATATTTTAGAGAAAATTGTTTTTCCAAGTGCACAGCCATCAGTGGACTAAGAAATTTAAACTTTTCAGAGTAATCCCAGTCACTAAAGAGTTAACATGTGGCAAACCTACCACGGCCACTTCCTGAGGGTAAATCGGTTATGATAATAATTTTATTTCTTGAACTGTTTGCATAGGATCGCCTTCACTGGAGTCATTAGTAAATATCTTTATTTGTTTTCAAGGTTAGCTTCACGTACGTATAAGTAACATTGCCACTTCATTCCCCATGACACAATTCATAGTATATTTTGAAACGGGATTTCAATGCTCAGACTTTTGCAAGCAAAAAATACTAGTGTGCCCAAAAGTCCGTTGTTTCTGTGCCTATAAATTACCCTTCTGTTAGTTTTCCAGATGTTTCCAGCTTGCCGCAGCTAGTCGAATACGGTCTAGCAAAAGTCTCATTCTCCCCACCCCAAATCGTCCATACAATGGATGCTATCAAATGTTGCGGACTTTTTTTCCAAAAAGGGGCTTCAAAGTAGCTAGGGAACAGAACCAGGGGGCTGCAGATACCAAATGCTTTATCTCTGAAGAAAAAAGAAAAATATATCAGATATGTCCCAAACACAAAATATTTTATTAATACTCTAAAGACATGTGTACCTATGAGAGTATATTAAAAACGAAGTTTTTGAAAGAGTGTCATTCCCACTCTAACAATAATGAAAAGTTGGATAAACCAAAAAATAATTCCTTTTTTTATATCCATCAGGGTGCTGATGTCACAAAGCAACCAAGTAGCCTGAAATCTAAGGAAAGGCAGGCCCCTCCAAAGAGAAAGGAGGTGAGCACTGGCTCAATTGTAGCAGAATATGCAGGGAAGAGATGCTGAGTACCATGTAAGTGAATAGGATTTCAGCTACAATTTTTAACAAATTTCCAAAGGCTCAATGTAAGCTAGCAAGAGCATATAAAATCCCTGAGAATTGCAGACCCAAAGGAAATCCATTTGCAATTTCTTTTCCACTGACATCCACTGGGCACAGAAGAGAAAGAGTTCAGGTAAGGCAGGAGGCGAGAGAAATCCTCCTTCAGTAGTGAAGACCTGCAGAAGAGAGCAACCACTGCTGTGGAAAAAATCCCAAAGCCTCACTAGATCCTTCTCCCCTATGGAATAAAACTCCTAACCCAGGGGGCAAAACCCAGGAAACCTGTGGCTCCCAGGGCGCAGATTAAGCCCCTTTGAGTCTGGAGAAAGGGTAAGAGAAAAAGTTCCTATATCCCTAGAGAAGGGATAGAAAACCATCCCAGGCCCAGAACATTAGTGGTCTTCTACCTCTGGGGGAGGAGCTGGAATCTTTCACACAAAAGACCCACCAAGGCAAAATCCCACTGCCTCATGGAGGAGAAGCAGGACCAGTGAGAAAGCCCCCCCACTGAGACCCAAAGACAGAGAGCATGTCTAAAACTAAGGCTGGGCTAGGACACAGAGAATCATCCTTGCCCCCACCCCTAGGCTAGGAAGCACTGAGTAACAAGCATTAGCAGGTTTCCCTTACAAGAGAGCCAAGAGCATGGAGATGAAATCCCCTTTTAAGCACAGGCACAAAGAAGGACAAAAGCAGAAAAGAGAAGGAACATTACAAAACCCACCATCAGCTCAGCCCATACCATACACCTAAGGTAATGCTAGAGGGATTTGCAACTGGTTTTGCACAGAAGATAAACATAGCAACAACAACCAAACACAAACATAACTCAACTCCTGAGTACATGGATACAAACTCCAACATTAATAACCTGGCAGAAGAGGCTTGTCCATTTCTAGGCATAAATTCTATTTACCTTGGTCTTTACTGTTCTACTTATAATGTGAGCATTCAGAAGAAAAAAAATCTCTTCACAAGAGATTAAGGAATCAACATAACCAGACCCAGAGATGAACCAGATGTTGAAACTATCAAGTGATTAAAAATAAGTGCTTTTACCATGTCAATGGCTCTAGTATAAAAGACAGATAAAATGTACTAAGAGATGAAGAATTTCAGTCAATAGATGGAAAATTCTAATGGAAATTCTAAAATAACAAACATGGTAACAGGATGAAGAATGGCTTTGACAGGCTCGTAAACAGACTCATCACAACTAAGGAAAGAATCAGTGAACGTGAAGATAGGACCACAAAAACTTCATAAACCAAAGCACAAAGACTAAAAGGAATCAAATCAAAACAGAACAGAAATGAGCGTCCAAGAGCTGCCAAACAGTCTATAATTTGTATGATTGTAATCCTAGAGAAGAAGGAGAAAATTAGGTGAAAGATATATTGGAACACACAATGGCCAAGAATTTTCCAAAAATGATGAACTACATCCAACGAAAAATCTAAGGAACTCGGAAAACACTGATAATAATAATAAAAATTTTAAAATCTAGTTACATTATATTCAAACTGCTGAAAATGAGAGAAAACAATAAAGTCTTGAAGAGAAAAAAGATGTGTATAATGGGATGAAGATGAGAATTACAGCAGACTTCTTGTTTGAAAGTATGCACGCCAGAAAAAATATATAACACCAGTAAAGCAGTGAATGGATAAAAGTCAAGCAAGAAGGCTACGCCCACTCAAAATAATGATTAAAACTGAGGAAAAAATAAAGATTTTTCTCAAACAAAAGCTGAGAGAATTAATTTCCAAAAGACCTGCATTACAAGAAATATGAAAGGAAATTCTTCAAGCAAAAGGAATATGGTATCAGACAAACGAGTCTACACAAAGAAAAAGAGTATCTCTAGAAATGGTTAAAGTAAAATTAAAAGTCTTTTTTTCAGAGATCCTAAAATTAACTTACTGTCTAAAGTAAATAGTAACAATATATGGTATCATATGTCATATGTAAAATTGATATATTTGAAAAAATAGCACAAAAGGTGGGAGAGAGGAATGGGCGTATGCAGTTGTAAGTTTCTTATACTACACGGGAAGTAATATAATATTATTTAAAAGTAGACTGTCCTTAATTAAACATACATATTGTAAACCCACTAAAAATTTTAAAAAGTATAAATAAAATTAATTGATTTTTTAAGCAAAAATAATAACACTATATTGTGGAGTTTATAACCTGTCCTGCATCTAAAATACATCATCATAGCATAAAGTCCAGGGAGGGAAGAAAAGGAAGTATACTATTATAAAGTTCATCTACTCTATATAGTTTAGTATCACTTGAAGGTAGACTGTGATAAGTTAAAGATGTGTGTTATAAACTAAAGCAACCACTAAAATAACAGAATGAAGCGTTCTCTAGGTTTAAAAAACAGATCAGTGATTGCCTGGGGATGCCAGTGGGTAAGCAGTGGGAGCATGGAGTACAGCAAAGAAGCGTGAAGTCTTGGAGTGATGGGTGTGTTCACTAGTTTGATTGTGGTGATAGTTTCATGTGTATACATATTTCAAAACTTACCAATTGTACCCTTAAATATGTGCAGTTATTTACGTCAATTATACCTCAATAAAGCTGTTTAAAAAAACTCTAGCAAGCAAACAGCCAATTTTTAAAACATGAGCAAAAGATTTGAATAGACACTTCCGCAATGAAATAAATGGTCAAATAAAAGATGCTCAACATCATTAGCTATTAGGGAAATGCAAGTTAAAAGTACATTGAGATGCCGCTTCAACCCTCAAGGTGTCTGACAACATCAAGTGCTAATGAAGATGGGGAACAACTGGGACTCTGATACATTGTTGCTGGGAATGCAAAATAATATAGCCACTTTGGAAAACAGTTTGACAATTTCTCAGAAGGTTAAACACACTTAGCAGAAGGCCCCGCAATCCTGTTCCGAAGGTATTTACTGAAGAGCAATGAAAGCTTGTGTTCATACAAAAACCTATACAAGAATGTTTCTGCAAATAATCTAAATGTCCCTCACCTGGTAAATGGATAAACAAACTGAAACAGCCATACGATGGAATACTACTTAAAAATGGAAAGGAACAAATTGTTGCACACAAAAACACAAATGAATCTCAAAAATATTTTACTGAACAAAAAAAGTGAAACAATGGAACCCTTACTATATGATTTCATTTATATAAAATTCTAGAATAGGCTAAGCCAATTTATAGAGTCAGAGAGTGGGTTGGTGGTTGCCTAGGGCTGGGGGTAGGAAGAGAATGGGGGGGAAGCAGCCCAAGAGACCCTTTTGGAATGGTAGAATTGTTCTCTACCTTGTTCGTGATAGCGATTACGTAAGTGTAGAAATTTGTGAAAACTCATCAGCCTGTATATATGAAATGCATTTTACTTTACACAAAGTATACCTTAATAATCCGTATTTCAAATTAAGAAAGAAAATTTAAGGCTCTCGTGGTAGTCAGTGAGGAGGTAGACGTCCGCCCAGTTCCTTTTGTCTACACCAAACCCTGGATTGGTTTTATTAACTGGAACTTTATAGATCGATTCCTACACAAATTCAGATATTCAGAAAGAAGAAAAAATCTTACCTCCTCACAATATAATCTCCCTTTGAAATCTGATAGAAGTTCAGACAAATGCTATAAAAGTTTTAAATTGCATTTACTGAGTCTTCACACTAAAGAAAAAGCTGTTTCCTGGACTGTGCGTTGTACTTAATAGAACTATCCATTTATTTTAATCCTCTTAACCTTCCCGGGGTGAAATGCTTGATAATTTCATAAGAAATACCCCCATAAGGCTTCATCTGTTACGTTAAGAACTGGTATAATGCTAACTTTCGAAAGCAGAATTCAGATTAATATGGACAGTGACAACTATGTCACACAGCATATAAAATATACATAGAAAACAGATTGGAAAAACACACACCAAATATTAACTACGTTGTGGAACTATGGCTGATTGCTTTCTCTTCTACTTACTGGTATTTTACAGTTTCTATAGTGATAATGTATTGCTATTATTTCTATAGTGATATAGAAATATGTATTGCACTATTTCTATAGTGATAAAAATGAGTAACAATTATTTCTAATTGTTTAAGCCCAAATGAAAAGATAAATACATTTCTCATTGCCCTACATATCTCTTTATCTGAAAGTTTTATGCATCTGACACTGACAATGTTTTCAGATGACCAGAACATATATGCTTTAGCTAACTTTAAAATGTTGTTTTCATAAAGCAGACTAATGGGATCTGAATATCTTTTTTCTTTCCTAATTTTGAAAGAGGAGTTTTTCTGCCTAGAGTTTCTATTTGCCAGCACAAAGCACTTGTGACTTGAGCAGCTGTATAAACACATATTGAAAATTCACATATTGGCAATAGAAAATTAAGCAGAGGCAGAGAGCATATCCTACATGTATCTGGCCTTAGATCCTCTTCCCCAAGGACAGTGACCTCTGAATAGCGTTGACAGGGCAGGTCATTCATCTATCCTAAGATGACCCTACAACCAGCATTTCCCTTGACTTCATAAAAGAGTTGGGTGGCCAGCTCCACTCTCTTAACCTTCTAAGATGCTGCCAAGTTACTCTTCACCACAACTAGACCTAGGAGAATTTTTCCCTGTTTTTAATTCAAAGGTCTACACATTTCTTATACTATCTACAAACCGCAAAGTATTCTGCCTTGTAAGGTGAGGGTCTGGTATTCCAGTGCTCAATTTGCAAGTGACTTACGTACATCCTGTGATATTCTTTACGGTTTCAGGTCCCCAGTGTGAACTCAGACTCTTATACTGGGCAGTTACAAACCAGTGGGGTGGGGGATGGGGAACAGAGGCAAACAACCAAAAGAGAAGAGCACAGCCTCAGCACTTTCCTTTATGAAGCCAACGCACAACCTGGATTTTTATGAATATAAAGGAAGACCTTGCAAGCTCAGGTGGAAGTTGGTATGATTGCTTCAAAGCAATTCCAGACCATCAAGACAACCCCGTGTCATCGACACTTTAATATTGATATGGGATTCCAAAGCAAACCCCGGAGCATGGTGCTGCGCATTGTGTCTTCATTACTTCTTGGCCCTCTCTGACTTATTTTGCCTTAATAAAGTCCTTGTCTCCCTTCCTCTCTGTTTTTCACATTGATCTTCTTGGTTCCTTGCTATTGCTTCTGTAACTGACAGGATAAGAATTGGAGATAATTTATGTAAAAATTCAATAAATGGTTATAATTATTGCTGTTGTTTTCATTAGCACCAGAATCTACCTGTATTCTTGTCTCACCAGTCTCATAAAACTTGCTATTTTCCATCACATCAAATTTGGTATCTTCTTTTTATGCATTTTACACCCTTGCTATGCGAAATGCATCTACAGACTAGCAGCCTTGGTGTCACCTGGGAGCTTGTCAGAAATGCAGTATCTCAGGCCCAAACCAGGCCTGCTGAACCACAATCTAACTTTTAACAAGATGATACATAGGCACGCTGTTCTAGAAAAGCACTGTGCTAGAGCACCCATAGTTGGCGCCATTTTGCTTGTTCCAGTTTTCCTCTAATCCCCAAGTGTGCCCTCTAACGCCAGCAAGCTAATTTTGGTAGTCCCTCCCATTTTGTACTTTGTGTTCTCACAAAGCGGCTGTAGGGACCGTATCACACAACTTCTATACAGGATTTCTGTCACATTCGGTGCTTAAAAAAATATTGTTGGATTGCTATCAACTAAGTTTCTCAGACATCAAACAATAATCAAAATGTGAGATCTGGACAAATGACAGTATGTTTAGAAAACATTACAATTTTTCTAATAGCAGAAATTCGTACCTTGTAAGTCATTCTTATAAGTGAAAATTTAAAAATTTAAGGAGCATAGGATCATTCAGTTCAGTTGTTGTATTCTTCAGGTCTGTGACTTCTTTTTGGTATTTTCTTATATTTTCTCTCTCTTGGCTGAAGTTCTCACTAAGTTCATCCATTCTTCTCGAGTTTAGTGAGCATATTTATGACCACTACTTTGAACTCTTTATCAGGTAAATTACGCATCTCCTTCTCATTAAGGATTTTTTTCTGAGGCCTTAGCTTGTTCTTTTATTTGGAACATATTCCTTTGTCTCTTCATTTTCCTTAACTTTTTCTGTTGGTTTCTATGCATTAGATAAAATAGCTACCTCTCTGAGACTTGAAGGAGTGGCCTCATATAGGAGATGAAACTTATCGTTCAACCCTGCCCTAGGTTTTTGTTATCTCTCAAACCATAGTGATTGTGCAAGCAGCCTATTTTATTTTATTTATTATTTCATTGAAGGCTCCCAGCAGTTGAGGTTGTGACAAGACTTATCAGTTTCCAAAAGAGGAGAATCTTAATCTGCACCGAGATTCAGTCTGATTGGAAGCCAGACCCTGAGGTAGCAGCTTTTAAAGTATGTAAATATGCACAGTCCTATGAGTCAGCAAGTGTAAGCCCCACTGGCCACCAGAACCTGACAATCTAGAAGTGTCCTCCAGGCCGCAGTCCCAAAAATCAAGTCTCCAGATAAGTGCATCAACTCTTGTCTGGGAGATACCGCCGAGCTGCAGTGAGGCAGAGGGAGAGCAAAAGATGATGTGCACCAGCCTGTGGTTCCTGAGAGCGTGTCTGTAGGCATGTAGGTATGTGCCAAACCTGAAGCCTGCCTCTCAGGCCGAAGCTCCGGGACAATCAAATAGGCCTCTTTCACAGAAAGACTGGAGGTGTGTTTCAGCCTGCTGTCTGTGCAGTGCCCTTAGCGTGGTAGTAGGCCAAGAACTGTCTCTCCGTTGGTTGCGGTCCTGTGGGACCCAGAAACATAAGGACACCTGGCCACCAGAGCCCACTGATCAAGGGGCATCCTCTGGGCAACAGCCACAAAGACCAGGCGCCAGAAGCATGTAAGAGCTTGTCTCTAAGAGATACTGGTGCTCTAGAGCATGGCAGAGGGAGAACCCAAAGACGGTGGAGCCAGTCTCCATCTAGGAGAACACCCCAGCAGGGCTCCAAATGTGTGCCAAATCCCGTGCCTGCCCCTCAAGCCAAGCAAATCAGCTTCTCCCACACCAAGTCCAGACGGCCCTCAATTGGCTGCTTCCACCCAGAAGCAGGTGAAGCCAAATGTGTGAGCCCTTTAATAGCCATTTTTCAGATGCTTATAGCCTTGAGTGTCTCACGATTGTGAGCCCGGTTGGTTTTCAAAGCTAGGTGTTTGAAGGGCTTCTCTCTCAGGTGGAAGTCTTAAGAGTAGGGAGTGCCCAATGTAGGGTTTCAAGCCCTTCACTCCTCAGGGAGAAGCTCTGAGTTTTGAGTTTCCTCCTGCTTCAATGTGGGCCTTCTTTCGTTCACCTCATGCCAGTTTTTGGGTTTTTTCAGATGACGTTGGTCCATATGTAGTTGTAGATTCCACATGTTCCTGGAAGGAGGTGAGTTCAGGATCCTCACTTTGCCATCCTGAATCAAAACATTGAGCATAGGGATATAAAGACACAGTGGAACTATAGTATTTAGATTATTCATGTTGAATAAAGATATTATCGAGCCAGCCTTGAAGGCCTCGTGGTTAAAGTTTGGTGCTGACCACTTCAGCAGCCCAGGTTCATTTCGCAGTCATGGAACCACACCTCTCATCTGTCAATTGCCATGCTGTGGCGGTGGTTCACACAGAAGAGCCAGAAGGACATACAACTAGAATATACAACCACGCACTAGGACTTTGGGGAGGAAAAAAAAAAAAGATTTCAAAATTCTTAAAGAAAAGAAATTATCTAATTTTATATTAATTCAATAAAGATTTATTGAGCATTACCACAAACAAGGCAAATTTCTAGGCATGTGGCTTATGGTAGTGTATAAACATCATGAAATACCTGCCCTTGTGGATCTTACATTCTAGCCTTCTGTATTTAAAAGTAGATCTTATATTCTAATTCTACATTTAACAGAAAAAAAGTTCTATAATAATTGTTCACAGTCAATTGTTAGTATCACCAGGGACCTATTACTATTGAATATTTTTCTTAGACTGTAAGATTTGAAAGTTAAATAGAATTATATATTGTCTTACTTTTATGCCCAATGTAATGTTTACATGAAGAAAAAAATCATCTTCAATTTTTAGTTGGTACAGGATCAAATAAAATTCCTTAAGCAGAAGACATGTAAGCTGACTTTATCCCTCAAGATATATTTGTTTTTGAATTCCTTTGAGCAATATGTGTGTGTGTGTGTGTGTGTGAGCATGAGCATGCACACTCACCTCCCAAACGCTCTCAGTTTATAGGTCTCCCTATTCCTTTTTTGTAGACATTTTATCAAAAGTATAGCATAAAGTGTGCAAATATTGTGTACAAAGAATTTTTACAAGGTAAACACATCCATGTAACCATCATCTAGATCAAGATGCAAAATATTACAAGCACCTCAGAACACTTTTTTGTGCTCCCTCTCAGTGCTTACTGCACCCAAAGATAACCGCTAATCTGACTTCCATTTTGCAAAATTAATTTTCCTATTGTTGCAATTTATAGAATATAAAATACAGGACATACTCTTTTGCACCTGGCTCCTCTTGCTCAAAATTACACCTGTGAGATCCATCTATGTTAATGTGCTTGACAATGGTTTCTTCTATTTCATTGCTGTATAGTATTTCCCTAAATAAATACACCGCAATTTATATATTCAGTCTGCTGATGATGGGTATTTGGACTGTTTCCAATTTGGGGCTATTACAAATAATGCTACTACTAATATTCTTATAAATGCCTTTTGTTACACATTGATATTCATTTCTATTCGGTACATTCCCAGGAGGAGAATTGTTTGATCATAGGGTTATACGTGTATTCACGTAGATGCTACCAAGTTGTTTTTGAAAGTAATTATACCAGTTTATTCTCCAATCAGCATCCTATGTTAGTTGTCGTTGTTCCGTATCCTTGTCAACACTTGCACTGCCAGGGTTTTTTTCTTTCATTTTAGCCATTCTTGTGGGCACATAGTGATGTTTCTTTTTAGTTTTAATTTGCATTGAAGTTGCATTTTGAGCAACTTTTTATATGCTTAGTGGCCATTTTTGAGATCCTTCTTGCACATTTTTAATTAGGTTGTTTTATTTTTCTCATCGATTTGCATGCCTTTTTTTTCTGGATGTGTATCTTTTGTCTATATATTAGTCAGCTTTCATGACGTTATGTCACTTAACAAACAACCTCAGAATCTCAGTGGCTTAAAACAACAAATATGTATTTCATGATCTCTTTACATGTGAGCTGCAGGTCTGTTGCAGTTCTTCTGGATTCTGCTAGACTAAGCTGAGCTCAGATTTGCTTGGCTTGGCTTGGCTTGATGTGTCTTCTCATTCTAGAAATCAAGCTGTAGATTGGACCCACTATCTGAGATATTCTATTCTCATAGTTTAAGGTCAGAGCAAGAGATGGGGTTAGCAGAAATTAGCAATGCCTCTAAAAGCATGGAAAACCCATGTCTATTTACATACCATTGGCCAAAACTAGTCACAAGATGAAGGCCAAAGTCATTGGGGCAGGGAAGTACACTCTCCCTCGAAGGGAAGATTAAAGGTGGGGGGGGAGGGGAACGCAGGGATAAAAAAAGCAGTGAACAAATAATACAGTGTACCACAGTCAGACAGATATTACAAAAAGCTTCTCCCACTCTTCCTTAACAGTGTCTTACAAAGAACAGAAATTCTTAATAATAATGAAGTACAATTTGACAAATGTTTAATTAATGATTTGTGCTTTTTGTATTAAATTCAAGAAATCTTCACCTCTCACAAGGACATGACAGTATTCTTCTACGTCAAGGACTGGCGCTTTTTTTGTAACGGACAAAATAGTAAATATTTGAGCTTTGCAAGCCATACACTGTCTGTCACAACCATTCAACTCTGTCACTGTAGCACAAAAGCAGTTAGAAACAATGTATAAATGAATGGAAGTGGCTGTATTCCAATAAAACTTTATTTACAAACATAGGTGGCAGGCTGGATTTGTCCTCTAGACCATATTTTAATGACTTCTGTTCCATGTATTATCCTTAGAAGCTTTATTGTTTAATTGTCACAATTACATCCACAATCAATCTGTCTGGAAGTGATTTTTTGTCTTTGGTATGAAATAAGGGAATTGTCATTTTTTAGATGTGTACATCCAATTGATCTAGTATCGTTAATTGAAAAGACTCTTTTCTCTACTGCATTACAGTAGTACCTTAGTAAAAAAATCAAGTGATCATATGAGTCAATAAGTCCAACAATTTTGATCTTCCTTTTCAAATTTTATGTGCTGTCCTTGGCCCTTTGCATTTTTATATGAATTTTAGCATCAGCCTTTTCATTTGCAAACACACACATGCCCCCACCTACTAGAATTTTTATTGAGGATTGCATTTTTTTTTAAATAAACACACACACACACATTGGAGAGGATTGACATCTTTTTGGTATTGTTTCCCAACCCATAAACATGATATATCTTTCTATTTATTTAGTTATTTTTATTTCTCTTAGTAATAACTTGTATTTTTTCCTGTGGAAGGCATGCACATTTTCTAGAAATAAAGAGGAACGTTTTATAACTGTAAAATTGTCAATTCAACTAGAGGATACAATAGCCCTAAATTTACACGGTACTAAGAACATAACTTCAAAATCTATAAAGCAAAATGTGATAGAACCAAAAGGAAAAATAGAAGATCCATAATTACAGCTGGAGATTTGAACAGATTTCTTCTGGTTTCCTGGATTTCTCACTGACAGTCGGCTACTACTCTTTGGAAGGTTAAGAGTCTTTGGGGGGAAAGGCCCACTTTTAAAATTATATTTTCATCTCTATTTGTCAGCACTTTTACTATCATATATCTAGGTATAACTTTCTTTGTATTACTCTGTTTGGGGTTTGTAGAAATTTTTGAATCTACAGTCCGATAGATCCAGCACTTCTGGAACATTTGAGTCAATATATCTTCAAATATCTTGCTTGAATTTTATCTCGTCTCATTTTGACACGCCGATTACATACATATTAGAATTTTCTTCTTCACTATGTTTCATACGTCTCTTTTTTTGTATATTTCATTCTTGTTGCATTTCATACTTCAACTTGGATGTTTTCTACTATTTGCATTTTGCTTTCTCCTCCCTCTAATTTGCTGTTAAACCCATCAATTGAGTTTCTAATTTCAACTATTATATTTTTCATTTCTAGAATTTCCTCATGATTCTTTTTTTTAATTCCAGGTCTCTGTTACGTTTTCCCTCTTTTCATTTATTTTCTTGAACATATTAATCATAGTTACTTTAACGCCAATCTAGTAATTCTAATTTCTTGATATTCTATTGCTCTGGTTCAATTGTATGTTTTGATTTTTGATTTTTGGTCATTTGGCCCTATTTTCTAGGATGCCTGCTAATATTGATTGAATGTCAAATATTATGTAGGAAAAGTTGTAAAGAATCTGGGTGATATTATCTTCTCCAAAGAAAATGGAATTTTCTTCTGGTAGATAAAATAAGAGAAGATTACTTTGACCCACCCAAAGCTATATATTTGTTTGCTCTCACTAGGGCATGCACCTTCAGGAGGCCTCAGTTGAAGGCCTGGAGGTTTCATAGCCCCTCCTCCATAGTTGACCTAAAACTCCAGATTGTGTCTCTCCATAATTTTGAGACTGTCAAATCTTTGCTTGGTTCTTTAGCTCTTAGCACTTGCTTTCTACTTCGTTTCCTGGTCTCTTGGCATTTGGCTTCACTTAAGTACTGTTTCAGAGTTACACATGTCCCCAGGCGGAAATATCATGTAGTGCCTTGGGCTTACTTCTTTGCAGTTCTCTTTTCTCCAGGATCTTGGCCCCTTAAACCCCGGGTATCCTGATAACTCTAAACCCCAACTTTTGTCTGCGCAGTCCACTGAGACTGCTGCAAGCTCCACATTAGTGTTGAGTTCAGTTCAGCCTCCATGCGCCATGCTTGGAATCGGCAGACTCTCTAACCCTTAACATAACTCTAAGACTGACCCTAAGGAATAGAATAGGAGCGATGAGGTCTGGCTCAACTGAAAGTGTTTCCCTTTTTTCTGGATGCTTTGGTTGCTCTAATGCCTTCAAATGGTTGTTTTCTGTTTGAGTGTGTGTGTGTGTGTTTGTTTGACTACGTTTTGTTTAAAAATTTAACTTTTATATTTGTTCTGTAGGAGGGCTAGTCTATCACAGACAAAAGTAACATGCCTGCCGTTCCCTTTCATTTCATACCTGGTCAAATGTATGCATTTATGCATTATCCCTGTACCCTATTGGGGTGGAGGTTGTTGATCCCTGGTCTTTTTGAGCCACCCAATGAAGGAGCAGCCAAGTTGAAACTATGTATCTCTCCATAAGAAAGTGCCAAGCACTTTGGACCCTTCAATGTTCCTCAATATAACTTTCACACCCTCAAAAAGACATATCCTAAAATCTGTCAAAGTACCTTTTCTAGCATTGTTTGTTTTATTTTGTTTCTATTAATTCAAATGCCCTGACTATTGTAATGTGATTTTGAGTCCAATTAGAAGACTTAAAAGAAATTAGTATAGCATAAAACTCAGGGAGAAAAAAACAAAACTAAGGGCATTGATTATTTCTTACATGTAGAACTAAAAACTAAAATAGCTGGGTTTTGTGTCTCGCATTAGTCTTATCCCTTATATGTCCATTCTAGATTTATCTTTATCCCCTGACCAGTCTGACCCAATTCCTCACCACTCTCCTCTTTTTCCTGTGCCGCAGTGGCAGGCTTTCTCCGTCCCTTGTCGACTTAATGTGTGTGAGGGTTGTAAAAAGAAGGTAAGTAGTTCTGGCACAGTAAAGAAATGTGGAGGCAGCACTGAACAGCCAGGGCACAGAGAGCTCTACCATATTATACTGTTTGTCACTCTGATGTGAACAATGGCTGTGAGGTTATTAAATAGATTGTCCCAGGTTTTTCCTCTCATTAGTATTTTAGCATTCTCTCCCTGTGCCATTGTCCCAGGTTTCTTTCCATTGCAACCTCTTAATTATAATGCAGGCTTGGGGAGAAGGATGCACCCACTGGAAACCATGCAGTGGTTCAATTGTTCAAAGCCACTTGGGTATTCGTTTGTTTATTTGTTCCTAGATTTACAATTCAGCTGTGTTAACTCATGGAAACTGCTCTGGGACAGATTTAAATCAAAACAGACAGTTTCCATTTTTGCTCTGAAAGTCAAATGGGAAGATTTGTCTTAAATGGGTGGTTAGTGGCTTGCCCCAACATGCTTGGAATGTATGTTTGCTGTTTAGATATAGGATAATGTATTTTATTAACAAGTCCAAATGCCTCTGACAAAATAGGCAAAAAACACCTAGTGTGTTGAACAGACTATCGTGGACATCCAAAGAACGATGCCTTCCTGCTGACAAATATAAACTTCTTGCTGGATGAATAGTTTCCGTGAATATTTATGATGAATTAAACTTCTTATATGGGATGTTCGGTCAAAAACGATTCTTTGTTCTTTAAGCAGGTCACTCTACTTGTTGGTATCAATATTTCAACATGTAAAGATAATTCTAATTTAAAATCGTATTTGGGTTTTCATTTGAACTCTAGAAACTGAGTGTCTTTCTAAGTGAGGCTCGAATTCCTAGCATTCTATTCCTTAAAGATTTATTGAGGAGCCATAATATGCCAGACACTGTCTAGGCACTGAGGAAAAAGAATTAAATAATAACATAAGTTCCTTGAGGCTTATCATCGTGAATTCCTCTTTAAAAAATACTTAACATTCCTTTAGTTTTTCTTTCATTTTTGGGTTAAAGAGTATCAGAATTGAAGTTTAAATATCACTCTTTCCAAAAAGGTTGGACTAAACAGTCATATGAGTGCAAGGTTTAACTTCATCCTTTAATCGGTGATCTTTTTCGTCCAGATTGACCAGTATATAAAAATATTTATACATGTGCATCACCTTTTTTTGAAGAGGAAGATTAGCCCTGAGCTAACATCAGGCACCAATCCTCCTGTTTTTTCTGAGGAAGATTGGCCCTGAGCTAACATCTGTGCCCATCCTCCTCTATTTTATGTGGGACACCTGCCGCAGCATGGCTTGATAAGCGGTGCATAGGTCCACACCTGGGATCAGAACCTGCAAACCTCTGGCTGCTGAAGCGGAGCGCATGAACTTAACAGCTGCACTACCAGGCAGGCGCACACGTACGTCAATTTTTGAAGTTCTTTCACCTAGATAGTTTAATTCATTCTTTACCCCTGTGAGGTAGGCAGAATAGATATTATTATCTGCATTGTATAGTTGAAAAAAAAACTGAAGCTCAGAGAAGCAAGCAATTTGTCCTAAATCACACAGCTGTAATGGATCCCAAGTGCAGTTCTCCTCCCATTCTCTCAGGATGCTCCTCAAAATACTCTACAACCACTTATTCAAGCTTTCCAGATACTTTAAGGAGAACACTTGAACGCTTTAAGAGTCAAAAAGTACACCAACAAGAAAATTTAAAGCATTAGGCTATTTCTGAGCAAAGGGATTATTTCTGATTATGTTCTCAAATGAGAGAAATGATACCCTATGATTTTGCAGTGCACCAGATGTTTTACATGAATCTGTTTGGAAATTCTTATGAATTAGAAGTTAAATCTTACCTTGAAAAAGAATACAGAAAGAAAAAAAAAAACCTTTAACAAGAGTATGTTTTATAAACAGATCTTTCTTATTGAGTTTAAAACAATTTAAAACTCTTCAAAGTATTTTAGAGAAGTTGAAGAAAACTCATGGCACAGTTTCCAACCTTAACAGCGTAGAAATCTACACAGGCTTTGTCTGCCTAGGACACCAAGGCACCTGGTCACAGTCACACGTGGACTTCTCTCCCTGCTTTTCTCTGTGCAAGGCCAGCTTCTCCAGGAAGCTCCTCTGATAAAGTCAGAAATGATGCCGCCTGAAAGATTTGCACTAATCAGGTCTCAAGTTCAATCCCCATAAACTTCTCCTCCTGGATCCCAGGGCCTTAGATCTAAGCAAATATTACTTCGTTACCACAGTTTTTTGGGTATCAGACTGTTCCATAAAGTGGTTGAAGTCTGCAGGCCAGAGATACATAGGTGCTTGACGCAACTTGATTAACTATCACAGTTTCAATGTAGGTACCAAGCAATATTTGACACAAGAATGTGTGTCTGGTTATTAGCAGCATATTTTTAAAAGTTTGGGTGATTGTTTCTCGCCCTGCTCCCGAAACACCGACTAACCTTTGATATACTCCAGTGGACTGTCATGATCAGGATGCTGGCCTCTGCCCACGTGGCCACTCCATAGAAAGAGGCTCCAAGGAAACAGGACTCATACTCAACCTGTGAGGCTGCCGTTAATCTGTCTTGACCCTCTGAAGGAAGTGCTCTCCTTCCTCTGGGCTGACAAGAAAGGATCCATCTTTCTGAGGGCCTGTGGGATGATAACCCTCCTTCTCTTCTCCAAAGTCTGCCTGTAGAGATGGAAAAAGGTCATCCTCCTCTGATCAGGGCCCCCTCTTTTCTCTTTTACTGGGCTTTGAAGGTACATTGCACAGTCTATCCATACCATGTGTCTCTGTCCGCCCATCTGGATAAAGAGAGAAAGGCAGAGAGAGGCGAAGAAAGAAAGAGTAGACTATAACTCTGGAACTAAAAAATTAGACTTTAATCAAACTAACAGAAGGTAAGCAAGACAAAGACATTTCCTTTCCTCAAGGAGTAGATTAAAAACTCTAAGGAAACTAGTTTTTTTTGTTTTGTTTTTTTTTAAAGATTTTATTTTTTTCCTTTTTCTCCCCAAAGCCCCTCGGTACATAGTTGTATATTCTTCGTTGTGGGTTCTTCTAGTTGTGGCATGTGGGACGCCGCCTCAGCGTGGCCCGATGAGCAGTGCCATGTCCACGCCCAGGATCCAAACCAACAAAACACTGGGCCGCCTGCAGCGGAGCGCGTGAACTTAACCACTCGGCCACGGGGCCAGCCCCTCTAAGGAAACTAGTTTTATTGGGGAATTCGGGACTCTGACCAACAGGTGAAAAATTGAAGTTTGGGATGGTAATGAGGCTTTCCAGTATCATGGAAATCATACCACATGAGGCTGGTAATCTGTGTACCTCTGAATAAAGCTTCTCTTCCATCATGTAGCACCATAAAAAATAATCTAGCGTGCAAATCAATAACAATCTAAGAGGTATGACCCATGTTCATTAGTGAGAATCTATCATGGATGCCATTATTCTGTTTTCGCTCAGCAATGCTCCCTCACCTTCATGTTTGTTCCTTTTAAAGCTAGTTTATAAATATAGATTCCTTTCAGGAGAGGGAGATTCTCCTTCTCTAGTTCATGGGCCCCATTTGGAGCTGCTCTTTTTATAAGCAGAGTTTTAGCTGCTAGACAATTTTTCCCACTTTCTGGGGCCAGTCTCAGCTCCTCACAATTAAGCAGTAGCACCTGATGGCCAATTCCTAGCTACTTCATCAAAATGCCAGGGGTATGGCTGCCTCTTGATAAATACTAGGTTTATGTTATTCCTTCCACCCTCCCCCTTTCTCTCTGCATTAATTGTGATTTTCTCTGCATTTTACAGATGTTTGAGTAACGTTCTTTACTGTACTTTTTCCTACTAGGTATTTAAATCAAATGTTTATGTTTTTAAACTGACACTTTTTGCCTATAAATAGGGGACTCTATTAAATGATTAGAACAAAATCACATCAATAATGTTAACACTAGCTAGTTCTGCGCAAAAAACTAAAACCTCTTAAATTTCTTAAATGTGAACTTCCTAGGATTCCATTCTCCTTTCGTCCTCCGTTCTTAGGCTCATGTCAGAATGAGAGAATTGCAGGCAGAAAGCTCAAGACAGCTGAATTTTACTTTATACACCACAGACTTTAAATTAGCAAGATGATCATAGATTCTCTTAAAATTAAAAAAAAATTAATAAAACAGAACAAAAATATGTGTTGACATTTACTTGGTGAGGAAAGAAAGTTCTAGAACCTAAATATTCCAACAGTGATAACCAGAGCCATCTTCATGGACATGTGACCTGTGCAGTCACATAGGACCCCACTCTCAGAAAGCCCCCAGATTTGGTTTAATGCTCTACTATCACCGTCCTCAAATTCTTAATATTTTTTTAACAAGGAGCCCTGCATTTTCATTTTGCAATGAGTCTCACAAATTATGTAGCCAGCCACAGTGATAATTCCCTCCTGCCTTACAAATAGGGTGACAATATGTCCCTGTTTGCTCTGGATAATGATGGCTTATGTCTCTTGTCTGTGGTAGATATTTCAAGGCATCCTCCCATCACTCCCTTTTATTCTAGCTTGGATAATAAAATATATGGTCACCTACACAAAAAACTAATTACTGAACAAAAACTGAAAGCCAGTTGTGATTAGAAGTTTGTGGGGATATATAGGTGCCAAAAAAAGTTAGCCAAGTGTCAGTTTTATCTAGATCCTTACTAATTTAATTCCTTAACAGAAATGGTTGCAGAGTATTTATGCCATATGAGACAACGTATGCTGCACCAGGACCATTTCTGTAGAATTGGAAAGTTCTATATTCACCTCATTCCAAGATTTTATTATTCAAATGTTGGAATTATCAGATCAATATAAAATGTGAATCAAATACACATAAACACAACAATCTGCTGAAAACATACCCAGGGTAGGGTAAAGCACTGAATTGTTCAGGAATTGATAGTTCAAATGGAGTAGTTCTAATGGAGTTTATAGTTGAGCAGACCTTGTAAATATCTTTCTGCAGATGTGAAAATATATATCCTTATTCTCAAGCCTGCTTTGGTCCCTTGGTATAGACTCCATAAGAGACACACTATTCAGATCTAGAAAATTATCAGAATATTTTGCAGGGGGAACAAAAGGAGACAGGAATTGACATTTGTGTATGGAAAACCAAAGAGATAGAAATGATATCTTCTTGCTCAGTACTGAAAGAACCTTATTTTTCTGTTCCTCTGCCTCCCTTCATTTCTTTCCATCATATTGACTAATCAAGTCAAAAGAACACCTTTCTACCATCACTTACTATTCTCTTTCCCCTACTCCTTTCTTTATATTACCTTCATTGGAAATATAGCAGTTTTCGATTAATTAGAATAAGTAGTTGGTAGAAATCCTTGAGAATTTTGTAACCAAGTTGTGGTTGGGTTTTTTTGGTTTTGTGTGTGTGTGTGTGCGTGTGAGAGGAAGATTGGCCCTGAGCTAACATCTGTTGCCAATCTTCCTCTTTTTGCTTGAGGAGGATTGTCGCTGAGCTAACACCTGTGCCAGTCCTCTCTATTTTATGTGGGATGCCGCCACAGTGTGGCTTAACAAGAGGGGCTGGGTCTGCACCTGGAATCCAAACCTATGAACCCTGGGCCACCGGAGTGGAGCACATGAACTCAACCACTACACCGCTGGGCTGGCCCAGAAGTTGTGTTTTCTTGAGAGTCTATTTTTTAAAACTCATATTGTTCTTTTTAATAGGTTATATTTCACAATTTACAGTACAAAGCATTGTCTTCTCAAGCTGGTATAAGATATATGTGGTACATGGTATAAAATTGAGACAGATTTCTGCTGATAAAAAGAAAGGTGAAAAAAGAAATGAAAACAGGATATTGAAGTGATAGCTATACTCACATGTTTATTGCAGCATTATTCACAATAGCCAAGATATGGAAATAACCTAAATGTCCATCAACCAATGAATGGATAAAGAAGATGTGCTGTATATATACAATGGAATATTATTCAGCCATAAGAAAGAAGGAAATTCTGCCATTTGCAATAAGATGAATGGACTTTGAGGCCATTATGCTAAGTGAGATAAGTCAGAGAGAGAGATACAAACACAGTACAATAACTTATATGTGGAATATAAAAAAGCTGAACTCATAAAAACAGAGAGTAGGATGGTGGTTACTGGGCACTGGGGGCATAGGGGAAGTAGGGAGATGCTAGTTAAGTGTACAAACTTGCAGCAAGTAGATGAGTAAGTTCTGGAGATCTAATGCATAACATAATGGTTATAGTCAGCAATACTGTATTATAAACTTCAAAGTAGCTAGGAGACTAGATCTTAATTGTTCTCACCACAAAAAAGAAATGATAATTATGTGACATGATAGAGGTGTGAGCTAATGCTAGGGTGGTAATCATACTGCAATCTATAAATGTATCAAATTAACACGATGTAAACCTTAAACTTACGCAATGTCAATTATTTCTCAATTTTTTAAAAAAAGAAGATAAAAAAGAAACGATTTTGAGATGTATTCTCTTGAGCATAAGTTTGCTACTTATTTCAGAAAAACATCTGGATCAATAACAAACTACAAAGCAAGATTCAGATATATTTTATCCTTCAGACTCTCAGTTCCACTATTTAAAATGCAATGAATATGGAAAATCGTGAAAATGCTAAAACACTAAAGTGCTGGTACCTCTGACCCAGTGTTTACCATATCCTTCAAAGATAATTCAAAATATGGGAAAATGTTATGCACAAAAATGTTCCTCACAGTAGTATTTTAATTAGTGAATAATTAGAAAGCACATATGTTTTACAGTAGGGAAATGGGTAAATTACAGTATAAGCTGTATGTATTATATATACAATTTTCTGTCCTCTTTTTTCCAGTTAATATTATAACACAAGCATTTTCCAACATAATTCAAAGATTATAAAATGCATTTAGTAGCTGCATTGTATTTTTCTAATTGTCTACACTATGGACATATATAATTTTTATAGTTTGAAATAAAAACCTTAAAAAAAAGATGAAATATTCTGTAAGTGGCTTTGTATTCAAATAAAAAGCTACTCTTGGAGTTACCTAAGGCCGTTTGGGTTCCAACTATAGGAAACATTCAAGTATTTTTAGAAATATTAGGAGTAAATCACTTCATTTTGTTCTTTGCTAAGAAATCAGAATGTTACAGAGCCAATTCTCTGACTAAAGTCTTTTCTAGGTTGACTGAATCAAAGTGATAATTTTCTGTATATACAAAGTGTTTCATATACTTTATATCACAGTTGAAAACCAGGTCAAAAATGCGGGGATGCAACCCAACTGATTACCAGGAAAGAATGATGTCTTTGTGATGCTCTTTATTCTCTTTTGTTTTCTTCCAGGCTCTGCCTATGTCTAACTAAAATTTCGTATGAAAATCTTATACTCAAATGCGAAGAAAGCTCAAGGAATAAAGTCTGACCTACACATATTTCCACTGGAGGAAATCCGTGAACTCCATCCTCTGGTCCTTGCCCTAGCAAAGTGCGTATGAACTTCAGTGGGAATTCTGCCAAGAGCAAGATGATGAAGCAGGCTCGATGGTGTCAAATCAGATTAGTGCTGTCTGCCTTTGCCTAGCTGAGTGTTACACAGGGTGGCACTCTTTTGTTGTGTTTAACCACTTATGGTTCAATATATTTTTATCTTCATGGACAGCTAGATTTGCAAAATGTGGTGCAATTGCCTTTTATGGAGGTGGTAAATTTAATTTATAACATATACATAATAGGCATGTTTGTAGAAAACATATTGATCAGACCAGCTTCCTTTACTACACTTAATATGCAGGAGGAATACAAGATTTCTTAGCATTAACATATGTTGTCTTAAACAAAATGAAAGAAAAACATTTAATAATATTTTGAGTTTCTAAACGGTCCTTAAAATATCTTCAGTAGCTTATGACCATATTCTCATAGAGAGTTTATGCCCAGGATGTGTCCTCCCAGAAGAGTACCCAGTCAAATCAATGAAGGGAATGGTTGGACAATTTGTTTTAGTGAACAATCCAGTTCATTCTGTCAAAAATTTTCTGGGGCCAACCCCAATAGTGGTTAAGTTCAGCGTACTCCACTTCAGCAGGCTGAGTTCATGGGTTCTGAGATCCAGGGTGTGGACCTATACCACTTGTCAGCTATGCTGAGATGGCAACCCACATACAAAATAGAGGAAGATGGGCAAAGATGATAGCTCAGGGCTAATCTTCCTCAAGCAAAAAAAAAAAAAAAAAGAGGAAGATAGGCAACAGATGTTAGCTCAGGGGGAATCTTCCTCACCAAAAAATTTCCTTCCAGGAGTCCTGTGTTTTTGCAGGTCAGGTTCCTCAGAAGCAGACCTGAGACAGAGATTGCCTGCAGGTGGCTTACCGGGGATTGCTCTCTTGTACAATGTCCGCAAGAGAGTGAAGGAAGCAAAGGTAGATTTGAAGTGTGATTGGATTGCAACAGAGGCCTTGGCAATCCCACCAGTGCTCTAAATCTGGAACGGACCTTCATATTTGTCCCAAGTTGAGTCAAGAGGGCCAGGCCTTCGTACCCAGGCATTGACCAGTCGTTGGATGGGAGCTGCCCCCGTGGCAAGGTGGTTGCCTTTGGCAGAACATAAACCCTGGACTGAACTCAGCTGTGAGTCATCAGGAGGCAACACTCCTGGCAACAGGGGAATGAGAGTCTTTGTCCTGAAGTGGGGATCTGGGCAGCACACCCCAGCATCCACTATAGTCAACCTCTTCCACTGCTAAGACTCACTTGCTTCAAATAATAAGTTCACCACATCTGGGAGTTGCTCCTCCAGAATTCTAGGTATTCTTTTTTGCTTGAAGAAACTGACAAGAGGAAGCATAGTGAGATGAACTACAGTCTACTGCTACGGCTAGTCTCCTGACCACAATTAATACTCATCATCTCCCTCCTCCGGTACCCATTCTAGACTTCCCTCACCCACAATTATCATCCCTACTAGTTGCTGGCTTATCAGTAAGGATGGAGGAGATAGTGACCCAGATCAGATCCCCATTTTTTTTGCAGAAAAAGTTGCAAGTAGAATTTATTGTGATTCTCGCTATAAATTAATTCCTTCTCATCACTGTCATTTCTAAATATATTTGTCATATGAATGCCTATGTAATTTCTATTTTTTCCAGTTTTACTGAGATAAAATTAGCATACATCACTGTATGAGTTTCAGATGTACAGCATAATAGTTTGACATATATATTGTGAAATGATTACCACAATAAGTTTAATTAACATCCATCATCTCATATAGGTACAATTAAAAGAAATGGGGAAAAAAAGACATCAAATTTTTCTCCTTGTAATGAGAATTCTTAGGATTTACTGTCTTAACAACTTTCCTATGTATCATACAGCAATGGTAACTATAGACATCGTGTTGTACATTGCATCACTGATACTAATTTATCTTATAACTGGAAGTTTGTACCTTTTGACTACCTTCCTCCAGTTCCCCTTCCTCACATCCTCCACCTCTGGTAACCACAAATCTGATCTCTTTTTCTATGAGTTTGGGGATTTTGTTGTAGTTGTTTAGATTCTACATATAAGTGAAGTCATGCACTATTTATCTTTCTCTGTTGTCTTATTTCACTTAACATAATGTCCTCAAGGTCCATCCATGTTTTCACAAATGACAGGATTTCCTTGGTTTTCTTATGGCTGAATAATATTCCATTGTATACATATGTACCACAACTTCCTTATCCATTCATCCGTCCATGGATACTTAGGTTGTTCCCATGTCTTGACTATTGTAGATAGTGCTGCTGTGAATGTAGGGGTGCAGATAGCTTTTTGAGTTAGTGTTTTCATTTCCTTTGGCAGGTCCCCATCTTTGAGCCCCTGATCACTACACTCTTCTCAGTATGTGGCTGATGCACTTGTCCATTTACCATTAACATTTGATAGGAGAGTACCAAAAGGAGTACTAAATGTAATCTTCCTGTCCCCATGTTGTAATAGCAGCCCTACCTCCACCTAACAATCAGGGTCAACTACACCTGCCAGGATAGTGACTGCTTTCCTTGTCTGCTGTTCTTCTGGCACAGGAGTGTGAAGTCATCAGGTGGCAGTCATAGCTTAAAGTTTAATGGAACTCTTACTGTGTACACCTGTGGAAGTGTCCCCCTTTGTAAATCAGGACCTCAAGACTGGCAGAATTGTGGGTACAAATTCCCCAGTGGGTCACTGGGACTGATGGTAAAAAAAAAGTCCACGCCTACTTCTACCCTTGGTTTCCTTTAGATACATAGCATCACAAAATGGTTATTGATGAGATTATGTACTGTATTGTGGGGGATAGTGACCCATTCTCTCAGGATATCATTTCCAGATGCCTTGGACGTATCTTCAAAAAGCCCATCAGCTGGACCCATGAATAGCTCCCATCCCTGCCACCATGGCTATTCTGCTGATATGTCCATTGTGCCAGCACTTTGGTGGCCAATGTCAAAAGCTGGCTGATGTCTACTGGCTTGTTATTCCATCTATTTGGTCATTTAGTACCACCATTCCCCGGTAGATGCTCTCTGGCAAATATCAACGTGTGATATAAAGTTCTTCACACTCTTTGACCATACCTATATGTCTATATAAATGCCTCTTCTCCAAACTTCTTGAGCCTAGCCTTCCAATATTTCTCTTCCAGGACCTTGACCAAACATTCAAGCATTTTGCCACTGTCTGTGAGTCCATGTATATTGCAACCTCGGGCCTCCTCTCTTTCCACACAAAGTGAATGACGTAGTACACCATCTAAATCTTTGTCTATTGGGAGGACTTTCCCTGATTACTTTCAGGGAAACCCCTGAGTGGGACTCTAGTGAAGGAACCATATATTTTTAGCATGCACTCAGATATTGAGCTATAAACCAAATATGTCCTCTTTCTTCTTCATCAGCCAATCAAAAGGGTCACTCCCATATAGGCTTTCATGAGAGCTACGAGAGAGGCACTGATCTAACAGTGGTGGATTCATGGGAATAAGGTACACCTGCTCAAGATGCGTGATCATGCCTTCTGGCTCTGCCAGTTCTTAACCAAAATGTAGAACTTCCATCTTACAATGAATTGTTTTGGGGCTCAGATCATTATGGGCATTTCTGGCCACTTGCTCATGTGGTATCCTAGGGTTGGTATCAGGCCCAGTAGAATGCCAGGAACAATTTTTCAAATGTTGTGAAATTTTCTGCTGCAGAGCATATAGCCCTCCTTCAGAACTCGTGGTTCAATGTTGTGATTTGCCATACTCTCTACAGCATCTTTTCCCACCACTCATAATTTTAATACCAGGAAGTCTGCCAGGTCATACGGCCCAAGCAGAAGGGCTGATTGTGCTGCAGCCTGGACCTGCCATGGAGCCCTTTCCTGCTCAGTGCCCTACTCATATCTGGACATCTTCTGTGGAACCTGCTAAATGGGTTGGAGCAGTATTCGTAAGTGTGGAATATGCCACCTCCAGAACCCAAAGGGTCCTACCATGGATTGTGAGATATGCAACATATAATAATTTTCCATCTGCTTTGAAGGAAATGTCCTGACATCCCCTAGATAATTGGACCCCTAAAATCTTTTCTGACATGGTGAACCCCTAAATCTTCACAGAGTGTTTATCTCCCACCCTCTGGAGCACATGTGTCTTTTCAAAGTTTCCAACATACTTCCCACTTCTTGTTTATCTGGTTTGATTAACATAATTATATTGATATAGTGGACCAGTCTGACGTTCTGCATTATGTTCTGAAAGTCCAGGTCCATTTGAACTATTTTATGGCATAGAAATGGAGAGTAGACATAGACTTGGGGAATATTATAAACATACATTGTTGTCCAGCCCACACGAATGCAAACTGCTCTATTGCATCTTCCTGATAGAGATTTAAAAAAAAAAAAAAAAGCTACTCACCAAATTAATGGCTGCATGCCATGTACTTGAGGTCAGGAAAATCTGCTCCAGGAAAGATACCACATTCGGTACAGCACTGCAATTAGTTGAGCTTGCAATTGCTACTTGGTTAAGTTTGCAGTAGTCCAATGTCACCCTCCAGGATCAGTTTGTATCTGTAAGGGTCAGAACGCTGAAATATATAAGGGTATGATAGGGACCACCAGCTCTTGTCCTTAGGTCTTTAATGGTAGCACTAAGTTTTGCCATTCACTCTGGCATATGATTTTGGCGAGGGGTCAGCGGGGCGGGAGGAAAGGCAGCTTCGGAGGTTTTATACTTGGCTTTCCCTGCAGTGACAGGTCTAATGCCACAGACTAAGGAACAAACGTGAGGGTTCTACCAAATAAGAAGAAATGTCCATTCTAATTATATATTCTGGGACTAGAAAAGTGACCCCTGAGTTGGTTCATGGACCAGGTGGACCCATGTTGAACTGATGTCTGAGCCAGAGCTTTATTTCCTGGCCACAGACACCCTCATGCTAAGGGAGTCATAAAAGATGCTTTGGGTCTAGGTCAACAGCCCTCAAAATATCTGGGTATTCTCCTTCCTCATTGAACAGCTGCCCAAGTAAATGAACCAGAGTCCCTTTGGGAGAAGACTCAGAAAACCATTACTCTATGTACCTTTATTGGTATTGCAGGGTCCTCCCTCAAGAATGTTGGGTGTGAAAACTGTCTCAGGTCCAGAAACTGTGCGAGGGACCATGACGTTATTGGGGATGTTCCTTTCAATATTATGATCATCCATCCTGAATTCCTTCCTTTTATAGATTGAGCAATTACCTTGTCAACTACTCATTGATGTTGCCCCTAGTGATCTGGGTTCTGTTAACCATCTCCATAGCTCTCGGCAGGTGAGGACTCCGTAACTGCTACTCCAAACTTGTCACTCATTATGATAATTACACATACCTTGATGCTGACAGTAAAGTGCCACCATCTGGCCTCTATTATTCCTATATCTTATCATCCCTATTATTATCAAGGAAACTATTTCTATAACAGCATCTTCTACCATAAGCCCTGGCATACAGTGGAAAGTCACTGAGCATTTCAGTGACACTCTTGTCCCTCTCACCCACTCATTCTTTATTTTGGTAAACAAAGTTTCATCTAGGTCCTCCCAAGGAAAACCTTCAAGTGGTGGGTTTTGACCTCACGTATATCCACCATAGGATTCCCAGTTCTCTGGGTCTTTTAATCCTTTCTTCTACTATTATCCGTGGCACTTTCTGCTCCATTTGGTATGGTCATCACTTTCTTTAAACTTCTAAGTGCCATAATAGTTAACATATTAGCTCTTTCTCTTGGAATCTTTGATGGAGTGTTATATCCTTATCACAGAGTACTGTTCCCTTATCAATAAATTCTCTGCTTTCCAAATTTATGTTCTGCCCCCTTAATCCAGCACCTCAGGATCTAATTTCCCTACATTTCTCCTGGGCCTCACAGGTAGATGTTGGCTAGGTCTTGAAGCTCCTCAGGCCCAACACTTCCCCAGCTGGAATGTGCTGTGCCTTAATCCTTGTTATCATGTTGGTAACTGGGAGGGGAGGAGAGAGTAGATTCTGAGGGAAGGGGCACATGCTGTCTTACTGGTCAGAGGCCTCTGCATTTCTTCCAGTAAGGGAGGAGCATCATGTTTTAACAGGGAGGAGTGGGCCACTTCTGCAGGCTCAGAGGGTTGGGGAAATTGGGGGATTCAACACTTTGAAGTGTACTGGCCCGGGGTCCCACTCCTTCCCAATCAGGGCCCAAACCTTGGCAGAGACAACTTGAAGTTAAAAATTCAGCCTTCTCTGGAGATAATCTACTTACATTATTAAGTCCTGAGTCAGATCCTCAGCTTTTTCACTTCCCAGCTACAGGAGATGGGAGTTTCTTCATATGCTGCCAAGGGGGCCTCTGGCTTTTCTACTTCACCTTAATTTGGTGATTAATCACCCTCAGCCTTTCATGTCTTCTCCAAAGCATGGATAGCTTATAACAAGAGCTCTCCAATTCTATGGTCCTTTAATTACTATTTACTCTTAAACTCTCAAACTCCTGACATATTATACCTTGTAATGCATTCTCTTCTACTGATAGCCCATCTCAATTCAACATCAGTAAAAGTTTTAACAATGGCACCCCTGCCACATCCCACAGCTATTGACACCATACCTACCACCAGTAACGCAGTCCTAATTACCAGCCACCCAGTAGATAATTCAACTCCAAAATCCCATTTTAGAGCTTTTTTCCTAGGGCCATCCCCAGTATCAACTATCATAGGTTCAATTTCCTGTAAAACAGACTCTGAGCCTGAGATTTGTGTACAGGTGGTTTATTGGGGAATGCTCTCAGATATGATAAATGTAAGGGAGTAAAAGAATCAGGACTTGTCGGAAAGAGTTGTTGAGTTGTGATGCAGTCACAACAGAGGCCTCAGACAGGGAGCTCTGAAGTTAGAGTGATCCATCAGAAATACCTCCAACTGAAGCATGGTTTAGTCATTGGATTCAGGCTGGACCTGAGGCAGGGTTGTAACTTTGGAAAAAATAGCTCCCTTTGGCCAAGGGCAGTTCCTAGGAAAGTGCTTGACAGTAAGCCAATGGCCCCTGGGGAATGAGTGCCTCCATCCCAGTGGGAATCTGGTAGCATACCACCACATTGCTACACACGTCTACACAAGGTAAAGAAGGCAAAGGAATATTAGGCAATCAACTCTTGGTTAGCTGTTCTAATTTTGGAGAAGGTAAGCCCAGGTAAATATAATGCAACAAATGATTCCAAACCCTACTTGCTTCCAACTTCAGAAAGTGATGCAAGACCCACCATCAAAGACAAAGAACACACTTCCAAACTCTCTCTTGCCCATCCTTGGTGCAGCATCCCGCCTTTTTTAGTCATCCCTGCTGGGCAAAATAATCAGGACGACTGGGATCCCAAACAACTGGCCACAAAAATGGCTTTTCATTTACAAATAATCAAGTTGGCTATTTTGCATCTATCTACAAATGTTTTTTAACACCTTCTTCATCCTATAAAACTCCACTCACCACTGCAAGCAGAATTCTAAAAACAAAACATTTAAAATAAACCATGAAGCTCTAAAATGTAAGGGGAAAAGATATAGAAATATCTAGCACAACGCATGCCCTGTATGAAATGCGCAGTCCTATTGCACTGTAATAAACTCTTCCTAATCAGTTCTGAGCTTTATAAAACAATAGGAGTGGAATGACAACGCTGTCATTTGTGTATTCTCCCTCAGTTCTCTAATGGAAAGCTCTTTTCCTCTGCCAAGTCATTCCTGACAACGTTAATGATTCACTATAAAGCAGTTTCTGGACTATGATTTGTGACATTCAGACTGGTTAGATGGGAGGGCTCGGCAGGTTTCTGGGGAGTGTTTGGATGCAGAAATGCCTTGAAGATAGCACTTTATTATATTTAGGACAAGTATGACATCCCACTTCAAGGAGGAGGCCCCCATACATATTGAGAAGGGATTTCTATGGTTTAAGTGGGGAGGAGAAGGTTGGTTTAAAAGAATGCCTCTGTGTGTTTTTTGAGGCAACATAAAGATAGGAAGCAGAGAAATGGAGGCAGGAGGCAGAAGGATTATGGATAATGGAAGAATTTTGCCTGAGGGTATATGCCTGCTTTGCCTATTCCTGTATAACTAGAATATTTATAATTCAAATACTTATCTTTAATAATTAAAAACCAAGGAATATTAAAGACAAAAGGTAGAGAATATTATGTACACATGTGTAGGCATCATGCATTAAATCCCCACCCTTGAAAAAGACAGCAAGAGGTAGTTTTAAAAGGAGGTTAAAAAGTGAATATTTTAAAACGTCTTGAAAACGGAATTTCTAATTCACTCCAGTTCTGCCAGGAGTGATACTCTTACTTCTGATTTCTACACACACCATCAGTCATGGGGATAGGGACTAAAAATATCCAGCGTGCTGGTTTGACATCAGCACATCAACAATTAAAAAGTGGATACAAATATTTCAGGTTTCAAAACCGTAAGATTTTCCTCCAGATTCATGAAAACGTTGGATTTGCACAGAAAGAGGCAAAGTCGTTTTCAATTGTTTTCACAGAATATTTAGTTGCACAGTCTGTGTAAACTACTAGTTACAATGGAATGTAATATTCTACCACCGCCAGGAACTCTCTCTGATCTTCTGCCTCTTCTCAGACAGCAAAGAAACAAAGAAAAACAGCCCTTGCTGTGGATCGAGAAGAGTGTTTGAAAAGAGAAGGAGACCTCAACTGTGCCCCCCGGTATTATAAAGCTGTCAATTATAACCACGATTACAATGAAAATACCGGAATAAAAAAAATTATTTATTTAGAGAAGGAAAAACAAAGGCCAACTGCATCTTAAAAAAAAAGAAAGGAAGAAAGAAAGAATAACTGAAAAATGTATCGTTCAATTTCCACCTAACAATTCTACAGTTAATGAAAAAGAATACAAACTAATGGAGCTCAGTTGTTTATATTATGGAAGCAGAAAAGCAGAATGCTTAGCAGCCAAAATATGAACAAATCAAGATACTGGGTGAAGTGGTCAGATGTCATTGCTTTTGAAGAATATGGCCTCTGTGGCAACGGCTTTATGAATGATAGTTTCGACTTTTGTCTAGATCGGAGGTGTTAATATTTACACCTTTGCTAATTACGCCAAAGAAGAGATTAATGAAAAATTAACTGTATCTATCTTTTTACCTCCCCAACACACCAAGTGATTCCTAGTTGAACATTAACTCAACCTGACAATAATATGCTGGGGGTGGAGAAATAAGGAGGGGGATCCACAGATCCTTCTGTTCTTCATCTATGTGTAAAAATAAGGGTGATAATCAATGGCTAGGCATTGATTACAGTTGACAATAAAACTAAAAATCACATTTAAGACTCATTTTGTAAAATTGTTCATTTTTAGAACTGGGACTAGGGCTTGGCTGCTGCAATACTTGACATACTAACAATCTTAGGTAGACCATCTTATGTCCACCCAAGACGTTGCCACTCCTGTGCTATGAAAAACAAGGGAGCCAGCCCTAATGGTTTAGTGGTGAAAGTTCAGCACGCTGCTGTGCTGCAGTGGCCCAGGTTTGGTTCCCAGAAACAGAATCACACTAACGTATGTCAGTAGCCATGCTGTGGGGGTGGCTCACAAAGAAAAACGAGAAGGACCTACAACTAGAATATACAACTATGTGGTGGGGCTTTGGGGGGAAAAAAAAGGGGGGGGAGGAAATTGGCAACAGATGTCAGCTCAGGGCAAATCTTTCCCAGAAAAAAAAGAAAAGGACAAAGTACCATGGACCAAGAGCATCATCATCAAACCTAATATTTGGCGAAAGATATTATTTAGGAGGTCCCAGCTAAGATGAACAGATCAGGAGAAAACTATGACTTACTAAATATTGGATTTTGGGGAGAGTGGGCTAATAAAAAAATCTCCTTCTTCAAGTGGATTTTGTAAATTTAAAGGAATTTTAGTTTCCCAAGAATTGTTGTACATTGTCCTCTCTGAAGATGGGGAGTTTGAATGAAAACATCTCAAGATTCAGGCTACCCACGCATCCACAAGATTTTGAAACTGGTGGCTGTTGGCGTCATCTAATACTTTTTTTGTGTTCAATACGTTTGTAGGCTCACAGAGAGGGGCCCTCATCTACCTCCACTCTTGCTGTTTGTCTTATACCCTTATTAACTTTCCACAAAGTGCAATCATAATTAAATTCTAAAGCAAAGGATGAAGTCCCCCCGAATTATCATCCAACTGACTGCAAATGGTAATGGTAAGAATGTCAATGTTACTCTGTACTTCTTTAATTCTGGCTCAGCAGCGTTTAACTCCCTGACCTCCTGCAGTTGTCAGTGCCACAGGCTGCTTAACTGCTGTGCAAAAACATTTCTGTTTTATTTGTTCTAAATTTACTGGTTATTAATTTCACAGTGTGATCTCCTATTCTCCTATAAGTTCGCAGATTTCACTATAGCCTTCAAAAAGCTAAAGATTTCCATCAAACTACTTTCTATTTCTCTGTCTTTTCTGGCCATCTTCCACAATATGGAAAATTTCCTCTTTCTTTAACCATCCTTGTTACCCTTCTCTGAGATTCACGTAGTATAAGAATCCATAGTACTTAGAAATTTATTTCATTCTTTTAATAAAGATTTTCATTTTCTCAACCTCTTTTTCATTTTCTCTTAAATCTCAAGAGCAACTGATTTTGGATTGCAAAGGTTGTATGGTGTATTGTTTTAATGTTGTTGAGTAATTTCAAGCCTTTTTTTGGAATTTTTCTCATTCACACAAAGCAGGGTATAGGGAATGACCTCCATTACACTAAAAATAGAAAGACAGTGACCTGGGGGTCCCTATAATTTCCTCTGTCTTTCTCGGAGTCATGAACCTCCCACTCTTAGACTATGTCTTAGAACTTAGAGGCAAAATAGTTCATTTATTGCCTCTCCAATTGATATCAGAATTGGCTAGAATTTTTGGCTATTGCATCAGGAAATTTATATCTCAATTCAGGATCTCAACAGTTTTCTGTATATGAATGTGTGAAACTATAAATTGGACTTCCTTTGAGGAATTCCAGGCTTTGGAGGTTTTGTGGCATCTGGGTTTTATTTTTTTTTTTTTGAGCAGCTCCAACTAACTGACTAACTTGCAAAAAGCTTCCAGCCAGAAACACTCAGGCAGCAACCCTCAGCACCGTCAGCCAATCCTGAAGAGCATACCCTTACAGGTGGCTTTTCAAAAGCTCAGCTCCGTCATATTTACCTCCCCACACTCTATCCACAAACGCTATAGGAGATTTGTAGGAGATCTATTTCCTAAGAATGGTGAAAACTCGAAACCAGATAAAAGATTGCAGGAAAGAATGAGTAACAGTCGTTTCTGGTCAGATTTTCAAAATTTTAAATATTGCAAATAAGAGAGTCAAGCCAACACTTTTTTGACATGGAGAAAGATTTTATCTGTTGGAATAGCATGGGAATTGAGACAGAAGGGGCTGGAAGATTGAAGGCACTAAAGGACCAGAGGGTAACTGACGGAGCAATTCCTATAGAGCATGAGTGGACCCCTGAGACTTCTTTCTGGAAGAGCCTACCTTTGCTCCAATAACTCCCTCTAAACCTTCTTGGAACTCGGCCATCTACAGTTTAATATATAATGTTGATAGAAATGAACTTTATATTAAAGTAGTCCTTTCAGTTATCCTCATTTTACAAATGAAACAGGCACATGCCACATACTCCATGTACATATACGCCATTAATATTGCAAGAAGCAGGCAAAATAGTATAAAGGCATCAGTACCCCCGAAATGTTATGTCCTTTGAAGAGTGGATCGGCAAAGTTATTTCCCTGTAAAAGGATTGCAAGTAAGTGGTTTTGATTTTCCAAATTCATTTGTATCTGTCATTTTATGTTCTTCTCACTATGTCATAAATTTGGGTTACTGTTTTACCTCCAATTTCTACAAAGTTGGATGGGAGGGCTGGTGGTCCGGAGATGACTAAGACAAGAAAAAGTTTAAGTGCCACCTATAAAGATGGCACCAGGTTCTGCAAAATAGGATGCAACAATCCTCCCCTCTTCTCTGTACTGGATGATGTTTTATCTTTAGGATTCATTCCAAGCAGCATAATTTTACATTAAGCAAATGAAAATGGCATCAATATGCCATCTTCTTTCCAAAACACACCATGAAGACTATTTAATAAAGATTTCTATAAGCAGCTTCTTCAAGATCCCAGGATTGCTGTTGAAAACAAAATAAAAATGAATAGAGACATTGATAAGATTCTGTCATATTAGGAATATTCTCAATTTGACTGATGCACTAATAATTATAAGCAATTATTAGCAATGCATCATTAAATTGGGGATGGTGGGGTTCTGTAGGGATAGGGTATGAACCAGTGCTAAATGAAATGTCCAAATTAATGCCCTGGTGGAAAAAGTAAATAGCTGTAAGCATACAAAAATAGAAGGAACTGCAAGCACAATGAAGATCTTAGGTGGAAAAATTTTAATGGAATGAGATTTCATTTAGATAAATCTGTAATAACTTGCTCATGGGAAAGTAATTCCTATTAGAGTCATAACAAGCAAAATTGTTTTAAAAGAACAGTAAAATAGAAAGGGATTGAGGATCAGGCTTAATATTTTCTGAATGTTAACGAGCAAATCATTAAGGAAATGTTTTAAGTTAAAACCAACTCTTCAGAATTCTACCATTTTTAAATGCACTGTAAATTTTTGTTCCAAACTATTGTTTTATGCTCACCAGTTTGATCAAATAAATTACTGCCTGCATGTCCCCATCTGTGACTTCAAATCATTTGATACATAGTTCCACCTTTATTTGATGCCTGGAGGTCAGAAACGAATGATCCCAAAGGTTGATAAGATCAACTTTTTCAAAAGTCCAAACAAACCCATTGCACTTAAATTGCCCCACTTCAAATCAGAAAACAAAGAGCAGTAAACTGGTTCCCAGGAAAAGAAGTCTGGTTTCAGCTCTGGTAGTTTCCATCACAAATAAATGGCAGATGCAAGATTGTAAACTTGGAAGCAGCCCATATTGTTTGCTGTTGGGGGGGAGTGGGGGTTTGTTTGTTTGTTTGTTTGTTTTAATAATCCAATAAACAGTTCACAAAAGATGCTCAATAATTGTTAGGCTCAATAATTAAGGAAATTTGATCTGATTACTTGGCAATTTTGACAAGAAATGAAAATGAAACTTTAGCAGCATGCCATGAAGTCATGTGCCAACAAACCCATTTCTTTCTTCCTTGTCCACAGAGCCATTTACTGGTAATTGTGCCAGGACGACCTTGGTTTCTACTTGGGGTGGAGACACAAACATGAAAATTGAGCAGGAGCTAAAACTGGCAGTAAACTTTTAAATTAACTTAGCATATTCTTAAGAATGATCCACTTGCCAAATTTCAGGTTATTTTATTATGTAGTAAATATGACCCTGTATACCAAAGGTTTTTTTTAAGACTTTCTATCCTCTCTATGCATTTAATAAAAATCTCTGAAGTTCTACAATTGCATAACTAAGTGTAAGACTCCTCAGAATAAGAAAGAGCCATGTCTCTAAGCCAGGGTTGCAGTGAGCAATTCTGAAGCATGCAGAAGGGGATCAGGCACTACCGGGCAGAGAGCTTCAACTGGGGAATAATCCATAGAGTGAATTATTGTGGAACAAGGTGTAACAGTTCCTACCTGCACTTATGTAAAGTTCTCATTCTTCGTACAAAATTTCCATAACGAAAAATTCAAAATATTTACATTTCTACATAATGCACTTATGTAAATTAATAACAATTATTTGTATTCAATTTTCAAAGCTCCAAAAAGTATTGGAGTTGAAATGTATCATTTGAAATTTTTATGGAAATCTAGATACTGATGTGTAATAACTGTCCATGGTATTCTCCAATGCCAACCTTCTTTCTGATGCCAGTGAGCAAAATTTACTGTCATATAATTTCTCAGAATTTTTCTTGGCAACAAAGATTTTAATTTTAAGAAGTTGAATAGGGTACAGTAGTGACATTGTTGTGGATGGCTTCAGCTCACTGCACTGAAACTGAACTCTTGGACAATTTTCTTTGATCCAGTTCAGCCCAAATTCTTGGAACCTCAAGTGTCATTGATAATTATTCCTGGATAATGCCCCTGGATACCAAGCCTTTTGAATGTCTGGATTAAACCTTTTTGTCCAGAGAGCTTGAAATTGATGAAACCCATTATAATTTTGCGTAGGTGCTCCTAAGTTAGCAAATGGACTCTTACAGATAACGTGCTTATACAATAGGTTTTTTAAAATTACTTCTCTAAATCCCATTGCAATATCAGAAATATACTCTGCCGTGGAAATATATCACATTTATCTCAAGGTAAAGATTTTGGCATGGCTGCTTGCTTGTTTTTGAGGACACTTAGTACACCTTAAGGTAATCACCAGGAGGTGCCAATTCTGTCTGAGGCACTATCTGAGAAGATGCTTTAGGTTGGCACCTCAAGTTGAAGCAGGAACATTATCCCCCTGCCTGCATTGTGTCTTCACTCCGCATACAATAGACTCCTCACACTGAAGGCAACAGAAGCTTGCAAAGAAACGAAAAGGAGCAGATCCAAGCATCTATAAATTGCAAACTTCTCATATTTAGACTCTTCTCACCTGCTTGTAAGTTCAATCATTCAAAATGGTTTGCGTTGCGGGGCTCCTCTATTATTCTATTTACGTATGTATCATTTACACTAAGTTCCCTCTACTATTTCAGAGAACAGTCTGACATGAGAGTCTTTGATGATACTTGAAGCTAATTCCAAAAAGGAGAATGCTGTAATGATGTCATCAAACAATATTTGAAAACAACTCACCCACAATATGGAAAAAGCAATTTCAAGATATGTTCCAAAGAAAGCCACATTAGGAAGTAGTGGCATGGAGTGTGGACAGGATGTAGTATAATTCACACCTAGTGCGTATGGATAAAAAATAAAAATGCATAGGAGATACTCTTATAGGATTAGGTCTTTTCTTCAAAGTGTTTATTGTGAGCTTTTTCACACTCAAGACAACACTGAGCAGATAGACCTGTACGGCTCAATCAGTCTCCGGACGTAACAGCCACAAAAATAGTACTCAGCTGGCATATAAATATGATTATGGAAACACAAATGTAACTGGAAGGCGTTATACCTGAATCCTAAGAAATCTATTTGGTGGTTTTAAAGATCATTATGTGGTTCCCAGGTGTTTGATATTAAATTCAGGAACACATATGAAAAAAATTCAAGAAACATGAATGCTTCATACCACTTTATTAGCAAGATGCATATTTCAAAATCTAAGTTAAGTTGCTTTCTCAGATAAATAGTAAAAGAATGACTTCTTGCATCATAGCTGACTACAGCTCTTGGGCTTGGTAGGTGGTGTTTCCCCAGAGTAGAAAGTATTTGTCTTCTCAGTGAATACATCTCTACAGTGCCATTCAATGGGATGGACGATCCGTCTATCCGAACTTTCTGAATGTGACTCCAGAGCCCTCTTTACCCTCATTCCCTGTCTGATTGTGAGCAGCACAGACAGGTCTGACGAAGTCATAAAATCAGGTCATAAGAACGTAATGCATTATAGATATTTCTTTATATACTACAGACATTTGAAGATTCATTAACTAAGATAATCAAGTGAGAGTGAATAACATAAGACCTGACACAGAGTAAGACCTTCCATAAACATTCATTTATTTCCTTCGCCTCTTCCCACCTTTTGTCAATCTCTCTCTATTTCTCTCTCTCCTGTTAGCCATCATCTTGTTTCTGCATCACTACATTGTAGAAGGCGGTCTAATCTCTTGGTGATGGTAATGAACGTGATCATCAGCCTCAGTTGTGGAATTCAAGATATACAAGGTAGTATCTGTCTGGGCTCTACTTTCTCTAGTTGCAAAACAGAGAGCTCCCTGTCTGATCCATTGTTTTGCAAAAAGAAGTTGCAAGAATCAATAAAATAATAGACAGACTTTCCCTCTACATATTCTTTAGGTTTTTATGACCTTTAGATATTTCCTATGCTTTCCCAGAACCCACAATCCTGCCTATGAAGCTATACAGTAGAGTCCAAGGGGGAATCTACATTTTATAGCACCTGATGCATATACAATTTGGGGAGCTGTGTATAAGAAAAAATTGCCAATGCCAGCTTTCGTCCAAAAGTGAATATTTCTGTAGGGTAAGAAAGAAACCATGACAAATTATAAAGATTAAAGGCCAACAAGTACCATAAACATCACAAAACCCTGAAAAGTAATACAATGTGGATTCATTAGCTAATGCTTCCTCTAAAATACTACTTTTTGGCAACGTACTTTCTCATGTGACAATTTTATAATAGAAGAGAAAGAAAATTCATTCTTTCGTAAAGCATTGCTACCAAAAATTGCTTTTTATTAGTAGTAGTTTGGAAAAGTTTCAGTCCATTTTGCTCTGTTGATGGCAATTTTGATGAGTTGCATCATCTGGGACCACCAGACTCCATCAGGACTAGGCATGTCGGATGGGCAGGTGACTTCATGTGGTCATACTCATTGTTCAGAATCCTGTTACATGCTTGTGTCTAAAAATACAGGAATTCTTAAAGTCTAGTTTGCATTACTCACATCAAAAAAGAAAACTAATATGCCTTATTTTGTGATTGTATAAGCCGCTTAACCCAGAATATTCCATTTTGACTAGATTTCAGTGAGAATTGAATTCTCCACTTACAATTTTATACATCTGGGGATCAGAAGGATATCTCACAAACTAGTTCTGGCTCTTTACATTTAAAGTCTTTCTTATTTTCTTCCACAACCTACATCCTTCTGGTACCAAGGGACAAGTTAATATTAGAATTTGACCACTGGCTCTGCATGTTTGGTCAAGACCCCAGGTGAGCAGGTAGAATGGACAGTATCAGCACCACGATAGCCATTCCTACCCTGGGAGGACTAGAAAAAACAACCGTAAACAGAAGCAACTGTGAAACACACAAATAACCCACTAAACCCAAATCAAGCGTATAGTCAATTGAACTTGCCCTTTAGCCAGATCCCCCAAAATACTAATGCAACACTGCCTGACGTGAAGGAACATGTGACTGGGTGGAAGTCAGAATGGAAACAGAGAGCAGCCATAATTGATTATGGTTAAAATGGCTTAACTTGGCAACTTTTCTAAAAGCATATGACCTTGGGAACATATTACTTGAGCACCTCCCATGGAAGGGGCACCAATACATACGGGACCAGGAAGTGTAAAGCTTAACTTCGTGGTGAATCTGCTTCCGCTACAGATTTGGGGGCAGGTAAAGTTCCAATCCCTCCTTAGTTTCACTAAGCCCCGGAGCCAATCTAAGCCTCAGTCTCCTCATCTGGAAAATAGATACAAGAAAATTTCCCTTATATGATTGGTGTGACGTTTAGATGAAAATTTGTGCATGTAAATTTCATATTCTAAGCACTCAATAATTGGTAGCCAAGCTCATTTAGTAGATTAAATGCTCAGAATTTGTCACCCCTTATAAGATAACAATCACTCTGCACTATTACCTAAAATAAACCTTTGATTTCTAACACCTACCATCCTACATCTGTTCATTTACTTTATTCTCCTATCCAAGAACATACTTATCCTTCTCTCATTTTCTAATTCAAAGTCTGTGTATGTCTCCTTCCAGACTCAGCTGAGATCTCACCTATCCTTTCCAGTTTTTCAGATTTTCCAGCTCTTGTTACTGAGTCCATCTTTTGAAGGTCCACCCATAAGGTGGGCCACATGTGTAATTTCAAATTTCATATAACCAAGTTAAAAAACTAAAGGGGCTGGCCCGGTGGCATAGTGGTTAAGTTCACGCATGGCCCAGGGTTCACAGGTTCAGATCCTGGGTGCAGACCTAGCACTTCTCATCAAGCCATGCTGTGACAGCATCCCACATAAAATGGAGGAAGATTGGCCCAGAAATTAGTTTAGAGACAATCTTCCTCAAGCAAAAAAGAGGAAGATTGGCAACAGATACTAGCTCAGGGCCAATCTTCCTCACACACAAAAAAACTAAAAAGAATTAAAACAAGGTGAAATTAAATTGAATAATATTTTAATTTAGCCCAATATGTCCAAAACATTATTTCAACACATAATCAACATTTTTAAATTATTGAGATATTTAACGTTCCCTCTGTCATACTACACCTTTGAAATCCAATGTATATTTACAGTTATGAATTCACAATTCCACATTAGCCACAATTCACAATAACCACATTTTAAGTGCCCAATAACCATATGTATCTAGTGGCTGCCATATTGGACAATGCATGTCTATAGCATAAATAGTTCATACTATACTATTTATTATGGAATTATAGAGTACCATTATGTTTGCTGGTATTTCCTACGTGTCAGTCCTTTCCCAGCTAGTCTCCAGGTTCTTTGAAGAAGGGAACTTCTTTTAGACTTCTATGTCTCTGGGATGCAGTGCCCAAACACAGTGGTCATTCAGTAAAAGTTTGCTGATCAACAGTTTAGCTGTATTTAGAAATCCTGGAAGGAAAAAATGCAACCCACAATGTGATTTCCTTCCACTTGTGCTACTTTTATTGCTCTATAAATGTTGATCCCAGGATGTAAATTCTCAGAGTATGTGGAATAATGCCATTTGCAGGCTGATATTAATAAATCTGCTCCGGCATTAGTGTGAATAATGCAAGAGGGGAAAACAAGAGGGAGTGTTGCATGTGGTAATGCTTTGCTTACAGAGTAAACAATCAGATTAAAGTACTTCTAGGTATGAATGGAGAGCAATACGATTTCACCACCACACCTGAAAGTAGGGCTCCAGTTTTTTAAATGTTTACTCACCAGTGATCAAAAAATGGTAGTTCACTTTTGATTTGCAGCTCTGCTGTAGAAGTAGAGATTGCTTTTAAGACACAACCAGGGAAGTCACACGCAACAGCATACCGCATCTGGTGTGCGACTCGACACTCAGGTCTTTCCACAAACATTTGAAACTATGGCATGGTCAAGAGTTTGTCACATCTCTGGCCTGGACATTTTAAAAAATTCAGATAAGAATCGAGCTATACAGCACAAATACAAAAGACTTTCAGATCATATAAACCCATCTTACAATAACCCTACAGATTAAGGTGGTAGCTGGATTTCCAAACATAGCCTTTGGTTCTTATAGGCATGAAAGAAAATACAGTTTATAATATGGAAAATTTCCAAGTTATGATGAAAGGAGCAGAGATTTTAAAAGGTATGACTCATCCAGTGAATCACTAAATATCCTGAAAAAGGGTATTTTGTCATTTTATGGTTATATTGGCTGAAAAATTAAAAAACTCTAAAATATGTCCTGATCATCAGGTTGACAACAGCCAGTCCTTCTCATATTATGTTACATTATTTGACTGAAAATGTATTTTATCTTACTTGTTTTTCTGTATGTAACAAAGGTAAAGCAAAATAGAACATTCCAGAAAACTTACTGACTTTTGCTCTTATGTTGAAAAGCTGCCTCCCAAATATATCCCACAAAATATGTTCATAGACACAACAACTAAAGGCAACTTTAATTGCTTCTCAATGTTGGAGCACTTCATTTTGTTCTCTAATTTTCAGCTTTCGTATCAAAATCCTTTCAAAGGGCTTGAGCACATTCCGTTTTGTCCATCAAGCCGTCCTGAACGATACTCCTCTTCCTTCTCTGAATTCCCTTAGCAACTTATGTGGTCACAAACTTGGTATTTTTCGTAATCTTTTACTCATTACGGTTCTTCTTCCACATGCCTCTATCCGAGCTCTATAATACAATTAGAAGCTTCTTGAAGTCAGATGCCATTTCTTATTCATTTCCTATAGCTCTCAGCAGAGCCTTCAATAGAATAAGCATTCAATAAACGTGCTAGAAATCAAGATGATTTTGATCATGATTTATAACAATGTCGTTCAGCAGCCCAACATGTTACAGCTATGGACATGTCAGCCATTAGGAATGCACGGAAACATTTTTATATTTCAATCTGTCCCAATTCCATTCCTGGGCTATCTTTTCAAATAAAAATGCTTAGTGTTTCATCAGCATTTTTCATTCCAAAAACTCAAGTTGAATTTATTTTTAAAAATTAAAATAAAAACCTAAAAAGTCTAATTACATTCTAGCATCAAACAAAGCTTTTTCTCCCTTACAGTTATATTTTAAATGTTTTTTCATGTCTAACCATAGTTAAGATTCTAGTTTACAAATACGTATCTACTGTGGGTTTTTTCCAAATTTAATAATATCCTAAAACCTAATTTTGTGTATTGGATTCATTTAAAATGTGGTTGCTACTCAACAATTTTGTAGAAAAGAATATTACATCAAACGTAGCGTTTAAACTAAACCCAGAAGTTAAGACTCTCTATAAATAAGAAAAATAGAAAGACTCCAAATAAGAAGGCTGAAAGTCAGAGGAAGTTAATGGATAGCACAGAATCATTTGGCCTCATGAACACTCCGCCCAACGGATTCAGCTGTAAGAAAATGAAGCATGTGAAATTCACAGGGGGAAATGCAAGTGTGTGGGCTTACTGATGCCAGACTTTAGAAGTGGCTCAAGAGTAAGAGGCCATCGATGAGAAGAAGGTTTGGATTAACTGTGGCCTTGAAGTTACCCCTGGAAAGTGAGTAGCACTCAGTTGTGAGAGGTGCATTAACCTCTTCAGACCACTAGGGTTCAAAGTGTTCCGTAAGGGGTAATTTATTAAATGGGTCCTAATTGCTCGGTAATGTACCTTCCAAAAGTCACTTCTCTATGCTATGATTAGGCCTGGGATTTGCCAAGTGCTGTCATTCTCTTTGTAACTCCATAATGGAACTCTAGGATGTGGGAAGCTGATCCATCGGACGGCTATATGTCTAATTGGGGTTCAGAGTCCTACCCACAAAGCCAGGCAACCTTTCATTTAATCCTCCAGAGCGTAAACCCAGAGATACAAAGTTGATACACCTTGTATGAAAATGTGCCTTTTACTAAATACATACACGTTTTAATAGAATATGGATAACTGGTTTTATTGTTTTGAAAAGATAGACACATTTTTAAGATTTGTGAATTTGTCCATTTCATTAAATTTTTTCTTAAAAATATAAAAATAATCATGCTTTTTGTTTTCACCATCTAAGACAAATTTTCCTCTGGCCTCTTTGTTTCACGTGAAGGCCAATCAACATGGCTTTCTCACTGGGTTCCCACACAAAACAGCCCCCATTCTATCCGTCATCCATTCTGTACCACTGATACACACCAGGACTACTGACTTTGTTAATTAGCAAGGCCAGCAGAGGGAGTGCAAGAGCATTGTTACAAAAAACGAAAGCAAAATTTTTTTAAATGATAATAACAAATAGAATTTTAAAATCTGATGTTAAACTACAGAGGATTACATGGCCAGAATCTACATATGGACACAGACTTGGTAATATCATTTAGGTGTTAGGCTAGAACCCAAGAGATGGGACTTCTCATCATCGTCATAGTCAGGATATTCATGAGCTCACTGAATATAGCCGTGCCTCACTTTTTCAGTCTTGAAAATGGCTGTCACAGTAGTTTCCATTAAGATAAGAAAGGCTTTTGTCCTCCTTAAGAAAGTGTGATTACTTAGTGGTTGGGAATTATTGTCACAAGAAAGAAGCTGATGTCATTTCTGTCTTTCAAGGCTCTAGGTCATTTCTTAGTTTCGGCCACAAGGGAAAAACCCCTGGGTAGTAGTCCCTAATGCCCTAAGAACAGGGGCTTGATTAGATCATCGAGTTAGACACATATCTTTTTAACATGAATAAATAAAAATGATTAGGCTTCAAACTAGCCTGGGGATGCTTTTTCATCGGCGAGAAATTAAATATTCTAATCCCATAGTTTGTCCCACAACTCCTATTTCCAGGCCATTTAAAGAAGTTACACATTTTCCGAACGTGTTTTCAGACTTTTTGTTACAATGGAGTTCTGTTCAAATCCACCACTCAATGGCTTTTGGTTATTTAGAACCTCAGTTTCACCCCAAAGGGAACGTACTAGAGTTGTGTTTTCCAGAAGTCTTCAGTAGTGTTTCTTGCAAGATAATTTGTGTGGCCCTCATAACCACTTTTCCCAAAGGGCATCTTTGAAAAAATGATAACCAAAACAAGCTAGGCTTTCCATCATACTGAGCTAAATAAAATCTTTCTTTGTCTTAGAAGTTTGGGATAATCTTGAGAACAGTGCATCTTGCCTGAAAGTTTAGCAGGAAAATAGTTTGGAAAGTAAATATTCAGTTCTGCTTTCTCCAGTAGATGTCACTTTCTGTACATAGGATATCAAGATATATAAGATGCACAGTATTCCTTATAGTGATGGAAAAAACAACTTTGAGTTCCAGTCATATGTAATAATTTTTAGGCTTTCACTGGTATTTTCTGGTGTTAGGAAACATAAGGAATAGTAAAGGCTATTAATTAACCATCTTACATATTTCTGTGTAGCCTTAGCAATGGCCGTTAAACATAACATGTGATACAGTATTGCTAGTGCCTTTCCAACAGTTGCAGAAAGCTAAGTGTTATGCCACATCACAGCAGAAAATTAATTTGCCAAAAACAAACATGGCTCTTGAGTAAATAAGTAGTCATTCACAATACACTGCACATTTACCAAGAACCTAATTAAATATGAGTTCACTTACCTACCCTATTATGATTTTAAGTTATTCTTCCTGGGTCTTCTATATTATTTCAATATTTACATCAGCTTCACATGTCTTAGGAAAAAAGATGTGGTTGTCTAAAGTGTTTCACCATACAGCAAGAGAGAGCAGCACTAGAATGAGAAAGAGAGAAAGAGGAAGAAAAGAGAAAAAGAAATTTATGAACCTTAAATAGCATGTTTTTATGGCATCCACATGTACAAGAATGAAAATCAAGTGATGGAAGAATATTAATAGTTAGAATTAGTTTAATTCTTCCTAAAATACTTTCCAAAATGCTCCTTGCATTTCTAAACATAAGCCTCATTATGCTGTTCTATTTGTATTCCAACACAGTTGAATTTTATATTTGAGTTGTTTAATAGATGACTTTGAAATGACAAGGAAGAGTACATTTTTGTTTCTTATTGATCCAATCAAGATTTTGCTTGTAGCTACTATAACTTGAAATAATAGGAAAGGCTACAGAAGCTTTTTAAAATGTTGACGTCTGGGTCACCTCTGACTCAGTTGTTGTATTGACAAATGTGATTTGATAATTGCCAAATTAAGCTCAAGAGAAAATCAGTAAAACAGCTACTTTTATTTTTAGATGCTTCAAACAAAAGATATGAAGTTTGGTAGCAAATAATGATAGGGTGCTAGAACAAAAATTTTCTGAGAAGGCAAAATGGGCATGTGGCTGTTACAAAACAAAGGAATCTATCTGGTCATCAAAATATACAGCATCCAAAATGGTCTCTTTACGTTTAAAATATTTTGTGCAAGGAGTAAACCCAAAGAGCTCGATTCTTATCTGAGGTAGGGATTTCTTGACATGTTAACTGGGAAGTTCTGTTCCCCGTCTTGTATACACTTGATTAAAACAAAGAGATTATAGAGTTTTGGGTAATAAAGGGATTTAGAAGCTTTCACCTTTAGGCTACTGACTCAACTCCATTTCAGGTTGAAGAGACCTGAAGTCACAAATGTCCCCAGGGCTTGTAGTTTACTTTTAATTCAGCCTGAATTAGGATCCCACCTCATAGAAAAGCCTACGGCATTTTTTCAGCTATTTAGCACAAATAGGATTCCCAAAAGAAAAACAAAGATTGAACAGGAAGAATAGAAACAAACAGTAACGACTGAGGTGAATTCTTGAGGAAATAGACACCACTGGTAACTCTGCTGAGCATTTTCAAGAAGAACCATGTCAGCTCCCCGCCATTCCGAGTCTTATACTGGTATTAATCAATAAGGAAATATTAATCTAGAATTTTGAAAGGAAATGATGCCATGGTAGTCATCTTGAAAATGAAGAGAACTGGTTGGTATCATGTGGCTGAATTGATATGCTTTGATTTGAACTCCAGGAAGAGCCACGCAAAACACACCTCCTGGCAGTTGTCCGTCATCTCTTCTCGTGTGAAACAGGAGTTGATGTTTTACATGGGCTGTTTGCACAGCTAGTCTCACTCAGGCAAGAAGTCTCTGGAAGAGTTGGAATGCCTTAGCACAGCATTTATGTCTCTTTCTGATTTTATAATTCCCTTTTTCCTATAGTACTTAATACTCTATTTATTTAATAGATTGGAAAAGAAAACTCAGGACACATTGAGAGAGAGTCCACTGCTTAATTCTACAACCCTAATATTTTAAAAATAATTTCATATAATTAGTTGCACCATCTTATAATTCTCTCCTTTAATTTTATCAAATATTAAACAAATCCAAAACAGTATTTACACATACAAGCAAAATGCATAAGAAAGTAAATAAATAAAATGGACATGGGTATTCTGTCCATTTCTTCACCCAAGAAATGAAATGCACCAGTACCTTTGGAACCCAACCCACTTCCCTTCTCTCCCTTTCTCTGTAAATAACATACTGAATTTTGTGTTAATCAGCCCCTTGCTTTTCTCTAATTCTTTTTTAAAAAATAATATAAATGCTTCATAGAGATTTCAAATATTGACTGTTTAGAAAAAAGACAATAAAACATTTGAGAAAATTGATGCATGTAAGCAATTTTGACCAGTTAAAAATGTTTATTTAGTCAAGATGGTCTGTATTACTAGCATTCAGTTACAAAACATCAAAAGTTTATGGAATATAAGAATGCTTTTATCTACACGTATCACTAAAATCCTATACAGTGCTTTGCACATAAATTGTACTTTTAATACATGATGCTTTAAAAAAAATAAAAATAAAAAATCTTTTTAAATGATGCTTTCAAATCATATGGTAAAAGACTTTGGATCCCAGAAAGAATTTCTAAGGAAATATGTTATATATCCTTTCCTGGAGGCTTCCAAAAAGTTTTTTTTTTTACCTTATAAAGTTTATATAACCCCTTTCTCAAAGATAGGATTGGGATTATTAAATGTCTGAGTATATTATTAGGAAAAGATTCCACAAATTATCTAGCCACTCCGCCGGCCCTGTCTCAAGATCTGAAGATGAGCAAGTCCTAAAGGTAGAGGGGAGGGTATGTCCCCAGGGTCCTCTGTGAGGAAGGACTGGGGAATAATAGAGAGAATGAGACCAGAGGATCCCTGAGGCATCCTGCGCTCTCATCGTCCAGCTCCTTTTCTGCTGCATTCCAAAGTGGACTCCAGACCCAGTCCACCCCGATGCACAGCTGAAGTCAATTCTGTCATTACTCAGCGGCACAATAACTTCAAGAATGTACCTGCTTCTGTTTTCTTCTCCAGAACATCTCCCCTGGGCACATGGGTACATCCCATCTTTAGATCTTGTCAATACCGTCGACCCTGGAATTCCCTTTTTACAACTTAGGGTGGAACTTTCATTTAGCATTGAGGAGATTCTAAGTCAAAATTTACCAATAAGGTAGAGCTTAGGATTATTTTAAACAAAACAACTAGATGATAACTTAGTTTTGTACTAAAGTTGGAGTTTCCTAAATTGATGTTATCGGCATGGGTGTTTTCAAATTCTGTTTAAAGTTATTAAGAAGTATTCCAGACCTGAACCCTAAAATAGGAAAATAAGACATTTAAGGCATCGGTTGTTAGAATTGTGAATAAGACTCTTGATAGATTGATGGCCTAATGGCAAGTGTGACAAGTGTGACAACAGATTTAGGAATAACATTACCACCTCAGGAAAAAAAATAAACATGAATATTACTAGTAATTAATTTCTTTAATATTTTAAATAACTTTGAAGGCATCAAAGGTATTGAAAATTCATATTAGCAGATTCAAGGAAGATTTTTATAATAATCTTTGCCACAATACCACTTACATGTCATCTATTCAATATATTTCAGAAATATTTTAAATTTCTTATCCTTTGGCTTATCTTACTGCCACGTTCATTCCATCCTTTTTTTTCCCCAGTGCTTTACAAAGTACGTCCGCAGATTCTCTTTTGCTTGGACTGTTTTCCATGTGTTCAAAGTTTGCCCCTCAAATCGTCTTACATGGTACTACCAGACTAAGCCTTGTAAACCAGAGTTTTTCTTCATCTTCTTCTCTTTTCAGGAGTTCTGATTTTCCATGGAAATAATTCTAGACTCCTTAGTATGGTATTTAAGTAAGTTTTCTACCTGATTTTCCAGGCTTCTCCCCAGCTACTGCAAAATCTATGCAACTTCTGTGTCTAATATGTAGTCATTTTCACATACCACGAAATCCTCTTCATCTACATTCCATTCTATATTTTTGCCTGAAATCCTACTGCTCCCTCAAACCAAAGTACTGATTCTGTGTGCAATCCTTCAATAAAGCCCAAATCCTTGGAGCTTCCAAAGCACTTTGGTCATGCTCATAAGACAACATTGATCACATATTGTCTCATATTTTAATTATGAAAGGTATAGGTCTTATTAACTCTCCTGATCTCTGGATGAGATTTATGCATGACACCCCCTTAAAAGTAGAAAACCACACAATCATCACGGTATTTGTTTCACTGAATTGAATGGTTGGGTATATACGGCAGAAAGAGGACCTCTGTCATCTTTTATCACAGTCTCAGAAGAAAGTTACTTAAGTGAAACTGTATGGATAAATTTTTAAAAATTTACGACTCTTCGTTTTTTCAAAGGACACTCATTTTGAGTATTTCAAAGTCCCAGGACTAGTGCCGGATTGAGAATTCAGATACAATTAATATCCAGCCCCTGCATTCCAAAAGCTCGAGACCTAACAAGGGAGAGGCGCGCCCAAATATGACTAACTATAATACAACGCTATAAGTATCCCAGAAAAGGTTAGAAACGAAGTGCCCTGAAAGCACAGAGCAGTTAATTCATGAAGAAAGGAGATGGTAACAGGGTGTGGACAACCTTAGGACAACTTTAGGACAACCCTGAAGTAGACCTTAAAAGAAAAGGAGCTATTGGACAAATAATGAAGAAGCCAAGCCTGTAAGAGCCATGTAGGTGGTTCATTGCTCAACTTTAGGGGCATCAGTCATTTAAACCACAATGCAATGGTGCCCCCTGGAAGTGTGCAGGAGTGTGGCCCAGGGAAAGGACAAACCTGGCCAGCAGGTGTGAATGTCAATGTTAAGTCGTTGTCTTGACATCACATATAAGTTCAGTTAAAATTTTACAAAGATTTCACCTCCCATTTTGTCTTTTCCAGCCCTCCCTTCTACAAGGTTTTAGGAAATTTTTTTACATCCTCTGTTTAAAAGGAGAAGCCAAGAACATAACAATTCTTGCTACCTCAATATTCACCGGAAGTTACGGAACAAAATAGGTTGCAGATCAGAATTAACAAACCGCAAGAAATCTTAACAATCATTGTTTTTTAAATTCAATGTTTTCAAATTTTTTCAGTCATTTCCTTTTCCTCAAATTAAATTTTGCTAAGATCAATATGTAAATGAGGAAAAAAAAAGTCTTTGTGCTGAGTTCCACAGCTCATCCTTCCTCCGCCATCAAGACTTGCTGGTTTCTCATGGCCCTAGGGATTCAGAGGCATAGTTTGAAAATTGCTGCTTCTAGACCAACCTGTTCTTTTATAATTGAGGAAACAGAGATCTAAAGAATTCGAAGTACCTTGTGCAAGTTCATAGCAGCAGTTAGGGGCAGAATAGGAAATAGGAGTCCCTTCACTGCCACTCCACTGCTCTTTCAAGATAAAATTAATTCTATTTACATAGCAGAATGAGCATGAGTTACCAGGGTCTCCCAAAGTGACATTTAGGATAGAGACTGTTTTCTTTTTCGTGATAAGACAAGACTTGATTGGAATTCAGTAACTCACTGTCAAGCATTTCAGAATCAATGCTAAGTCTTTTATTTTATTCTATCTCGCCTCCATTTTGATACTGAATTACCAGAAATGACAACTCTCAGGCCCTTTAACTTCTCGATCCTAGACAAGAGAGATGGTTAAAGAAATTAATCTCAGTGATGGCGTTGGCTAGCTAGGCACATCCCTGCTGTGGAAATCAAAGTTCGATGTATTATCTCTCCCGGTTTAAAAAGGAAGAAAAAAACCCAATGACCTTCCTCGCATCTTATCAGTTGTGAGGAAGGAGAACAAAATGTGTAGACTCCTGGGCTAGTCCAACGTGTTATGTTTTAATTTAGAGATTAAGCGATTTTTAAAACTATATATATACACACATATATGAAGGAGGACTTAACCAAAATAATCAAATATATGGGTGCTGTAAATTATCCTCCTTGTCAGAACAGGTTAGTAACTATGACCGAATGGGACTGAAATAATGTTGGAACTAAATAGAGGAACTAAGTAAATGGAACTACAATAGAGGAAAAACAGTGTGTACCTGTGTAGACCCCTGCTACTGGCAATCATTAAATGAACTATTGTAGCTCAACAATTTGAAAGACATTTGGATAATTTAAATAGCCTCACACTATATCATGACAAAACGTTTGCCAAAAAGAGTAATGGAAATACTTGCTTATTTTTAAGATCAAATGAGTTAATAACTTTTGAGAGTCAAGCAATCTTTAGCTATAGAACCAAAATAACAAGGTATGGTTTACAAATATAATGCGAAGCTTGAGCTGAATCAATACTGACAAATTATAATGGCAGACTTCACATAAAGCCCTTGAAAATTACCATGGCCATTGCTTTTGGAAGTTATGGATATTCTTGATTACTAGTAGCACAGAAGTCATTTTAGCTTCTCTCCTAACAGAGCAGGGGATTAGAGACAATGCAAAATTCTTTCTTTTTAATTATACCACATCTGGATTTCACCTTCCAAATCAAAATGTCTCCCTCAAAGCAAGGCCCAGGAAAAAGATATACATTAATTTTCTAAACAGACCGCAATCCCCTAGCCTCTTGCAAAATTAGTGCTATTGTGTGCCACAATTTTCATATGCCGTCACTAACTTCATCAATCATCCTAGAAAGCAGACAGAACACAATAAAGAGGCTAGCAGAGGAGAGCATCTTGGAGAAATACTTCATAACTTACAGAGAGTAACCCAAATGGAAACTTCTGAGAAAAACTAATTGGAAACATTTCTGCTCGAAGACAGACAGGCCCTAAACAAGTCTTTAATTTGTAAGTCCTACCATTTCAAATCTCTCTCCTTATATATGCATGTGTGCACACACACACATTCCCCAAAAAGCCATTGGTACAAAAGAACCCAATAACAAATTAATGACTAGTTACTTGCTGAACAAAATGAAAGTATTTTTATTTAAATTACAAGGTTGCCTATATTTTACATCTCAAATTATTTTGAAGTATTCTTAAAAATTGACCTTACACTTTCAATTCATCTGCCTCCTAAACAGAAAAACATTTATTAAAACTAGATGGTTCGGGGGGCTGGGCCCATGACCGAGTGGTTAAGTTCTCGTGCTCTGCTTCTGTGGCCCAGGATTTGCCGGTTTGGATCCTGGGTGCAGACCCACACGCCACTCATCAAGCCATGCCATGGAGGTATCCTACATAGAGGAACTAGAAGGACATACAACCAGGATATACGACTATGTACTGGGGCTTTGGGGAGGCAAAAAACAAAAAAGAGGCAGACTGGCAACAGATGTTAGCTCATGGCTAATCTTCCTCACCAAAGTAAAAGCAAAAAACCCTAGATTGTCCACAATGGAAGTTATTTGTCATGAAGGAAGTTAAGAGGTGAGCCATTCTCTAGTCATGTATGCTAGATGATAATCTTTATTTTTAAAGAACAACTCTATGGGAATCATTGTGTACTGAATTCGGCTTAGCAGAGTAAGCGAGGGCAGTTCAGGCAGAGCCTGAAATTCTCTCTGAAAAGGAAATTCTGTCTTGAGGGGGAAATACGATGTCCAACCACTTTCTACCTGGCTAGTCTCCAAGTGCATGATGAATTGGAAAAATATAACATACAAAAGGAATATTTATGTGTCTTCCTCCTTCATCAGATACACAGTATTTTTTCTCCCATGTCACAAAAACTGTAACCGCAATTTACAAGTATATGCACAATCAAATTACTATTGATTTAACGATGCATTTCTTTGATGTCCCTTGCCTTAACCTCATTTATAAAGCTGTTTTGCATTATTTCAAACTGTCAATGATTTGTGACTCATGAATATTCAAATCTAATTTGCACTTACCTTTTTGGTATGCATGCTTCCTTGCAATATGTCTCTATATTTGCCCTTTTGTTTTGTATTTACTTGCGGATTGTTTTATTGAAATAATACTCCTTTAAAAGCATAGTAAGTGTATTTAAAAACAACGAGAGTGGTTGGCGATTGACTTTTCTTGATCTCAATACACTATCTATATTTTGCTACTTAGCAAGTTAGTCATTCGGCAAACGTGTCTGCGGTATTAAAATAGTCACGCTCTCGACGGTTGATGGCAATTTCAGTGAGATGGGTTTCGTTTTGCTAAGCTATGTCTCTAGAAAAGAGTCAACAATTTTTAGATGAATTTGAGCCTTAAAAAAAGACAGAAAGAAAGAAAGGATTATTTCTGGTGGAAAAACAATAAGTTCATGCAGAATTGAGCCCTTCATGTCAGTGTGGATCAACTTTTCCACTTACATTGTGGAATGCAAGAAATGAAACTTAATGCTCTCAAGCACTAAAAAACCCTTTTAGACGTCTTTCAGATGATGATAGCTAAAAGAGACACCCAGGACTTTGTGGATTGCAGGCATGTCACTAGTGATTGAAGGTCCAAAACAGCAGAGCAGGGAGCCACCTGCCTACAGAATAGGCAGAATTTCTTCTTGCAAAACCTGTTCTGGGACAAACGGAAAGTGTCATGTGAAAAAAAAAATAGAATAAAGAACATCTCTTTTATAATTGATTTCTGGACTCAACTGTGATTTCTAAGAATATCCGAACAATTAAATGCCCTACTTTGCCAAAAAAGAAAACATTTTCAAATATATATGCTTTCATGCCAGTAGCTAAAACAGAAAGATAGTTAATAACATTTCAATGCAATAGCTGTGTGTTTCCTTAATTTGCTTCATGTTTCGCTTCTAAACTATCTTTTAAGCTATAAAGAAATCATTGGCCACATATTGCCTTCCATCACACAATAGAGGTGTCCCCACAGTCACTAAATGATTCTGCACAAAGGATGGAGGCAGGCCTCAGCACACCCCACCTAGCCAACAACATATTTCTGTTTCTACAATTTTCTCATTGTCCCTGAATTGTACATACTCCCTCACGTGGTCCAATCTCCTTCCAAAAGCTGCTGAATTGCTAACTAGTATCTTTAGTAGTCTTTCTTTTTCACTTAGAAAACCAATTTTTTAATTACTGGGGAAAGGTTTCCTGCCATGATATTTAATTGTTTACGTGTGTTTAAACAAATGTCCTTTGTCTACAAGAGTTCATAATGTTTTCCTAACTCTATCATTTTCTTTACAGTAGTGATATCAGTATTATTCCCTCCATTCTAAAAACCAAACATCACGATTCACTGGACCCCACAGTATGGTACCTAAAGCTATCTTTGAAGGAAATCCCTCCACAGGATGCTACTGTTCACATAACCAATGGTTTATTACATCCTGATCTCTAACCCATGAATCAGAGGACTCTGCTCTGGGAGACAGAAAACTGTTCGGAACAAGGGTTCTAGCATCATGATCCTTAATCCTACTAGTAACTAACTGTGTGAATTAGAGCAAGCCACCTAATCTCTACCAGGCTCACTCTCCTCACCTGGGAAACAGGGGCCATAATAGTGCCTACCTTAGATTATTATGAGAATTAAATGAGAATATTCAAATGTAATGCTTAGCACACTGGCTGGCAGCTGATCACTGCTCAATATGGAACAGCTATTCCTAAAGCCCAGTGCTCACCATGAGTTGTACCTAGTCTCTAGTGAATTGTATTTTAAACTGAGAAAATGTTGTCTTCTCAGAATCTATCCCATGCCTACCCCATTTTGGACCAGTACCACAGCTAGTGTTTGCTCCTAACTCCAGGGCTGGGTCCTCACTCTAACTCCGTGCTTGTTTCAGGGCTCCTGGTTCAGCCAAGTTAAGCCTTAGCAAAGATGTACAAAAGAGATGTGAGGGTAAGTTACCAGGGCCTTGTCGAATTACTTTTTGCACACATCTTTCCAGAACAACATCCAAAGAAAGAGAAACAGGCTCTCTTCCTCTGTGTTGTCGTGAGAAGACAGGAGACCCAGAACTGCAGAGGCCATCCGGCTACCAGCCAGAGGAGAAAGTTGATGCACAGAAGAGGGCAGAGCCAAGAGAACTGAAAGGAAAGAGAGATGGAGCCTGCCGCACCACTTGCCAATGGCATAGCTGTATGCCCTAATTGCTTGGGCCAGTCTCAATTGAGTTTTCTGTTACTTGCAGCTAAAAGCATTCTAACCGATACAGAGAAGCAGCCAAAACCAAGGGATTTTACATGTCAACTCAGAGCGCAACACTCATTCGCAGAGCAGATCGGTCCGTGCCTGAGTTTACACAAGCATGGAAACATGTTGTAACCTCTCCTGCCTTTTCTAAGTCGGTGTTCCAGCCACACCTCCACAATGTGTTTACCTTTGTCTAAAAAGTCTAAAAAGATTAAGAGTGAGTCCTCCAAGATTTCTCCAAGCTCCTAAATGACCAGCAGGACCCCCAAAGTGCTCTTTTTGCTTTGGTAGAGATAGAATTCAAGGCGAGGGTACCACCATTGGCTTGCTGCTGTAACCTCATCTCAGAGCCACAGGTTGCAGAATTTTAGCGTTCAAAAATATACTCTGAATTTTACATGCTTTACCTTCTAGAAAGTCACAATCCAACACAGAGTGGCACCACATGCATCTAATCTAATGGCATGAAACCTAAATGAAAATTATTTTCTGATTAGTTATATGATTTTATGTTCCTATTTCTAGCTGACCCGTTTAACCTAGCATATGTAACCAAAAATAAGTCGATGCCTCTGAGCCTCATTTTGCATCTATACCAGAAGGATAAATCCCGTTTGCTCGGTCTCTGAGGAAACTGAATAGTGAGTTATATGATCAAAATGAGTTATTCTCAACAAAAAATGCAACAATGAACTTTTTATGGTACCAAATCACTTCAGCCTTTCTCTACCCCTCTTCCCACCCTATCTGCCCCAAGTTATCCATGATTTAACCTTATCTGGGACTGTCAGGATTATGCTTCCAGTAGCCCTTTGAATAGGCAGTGAGAGGAGAAACCAGGTAATTCTCTATCGCCCTTGATTATAGAGAACTGCAGATCTGGAGACATTCTTAGATATTATCTAAAGGGCCAGCCGCAGATAATGCCAGAGACGTGCTGAGGGTCACAGTGCTGCAAGCAAGTCCTTTGACTCTCAAGCCAGCATCGCTTCCACCGTCCACCACTATACCTCTCATATAAAGTGGCTCTTAAAAGATGTATGAATGATACATTACTCACTTTAATCTGTGGGGCAGCCCTCTGTTGCTTAATTTATCTCCATAAGAGTCCAAGTACATCATATCTCAGCTTTACGCTTACTTAAAAACACTACTTTTTGTATTTTAAAATATAAAAAGTCAAGTACTGGCCTATCTTGCTGTAGATTTCTTTATAGCACATAAGAAAATGTCCCCTGTCTTGTGTTTCTGATAACTAGAATAGAAGTAGTAAAGATATGTGTTTTTAACTGTAGTTTTCTTTTTTTTTTTTTTTTTAAAGATTGGCACCTGAGCTAACAACAGTTGCCAATCTTCTTCTTTTTTTTTCTGCTTTTTCTCCCCAAATCCCCCCAGTATATAGTTGTGGCACATGGGACACCACCTCAACATGGCCTGATGAGCGATGCCATGTCCACACCCGGGATCTGAACCCTAGGCTGCCGGAGAGGAGCGCGCGAACCTAACCACTCGGCCACGGGGCTGGCCCTTTTTTTTTTAAAGATTGGCACCTGTGCTAACATCTGTTGCCAATCTTTTTTCTTCTTCTTCTTCTCCCCAAAGCCCCCTGGTACATGGTTGTATATTCTAGTTGTGAGAGCCTCTGGTTGTGCTATGTGGGACGCCACCTCAACATGACCTGACGAGCAGTGCCACAACCGCGCCCAGGATCCGAAGCGGTGAAACCCAGGACCACTGAAGTGGAGCCCGCGAACCTAATCATTCGGCCACAGGGCCAGCCCCCATAAATGTGGTTTTCTTATGGCTCCTCCTATGCTGGGACTGCATCAACTGACATTGGTGGCCTTTGTGGACCGTGGTCTTGCCATTAGTCATGGGGAGTGCATTTACAACCCCTGAATGAAAAGCTCCTTTTGTCCATCTGACAAATATCAGTCCTAGAAACCAACACTGGAGACACTTTGGCTAATTCTTAACATACGAGGTTTTTACAGAAGACTTTCAAAAATCTAGGTTAAGAACATATCCCTAAATTATTTCAGTTTCTTACCTTAATTTTTTGTAGTACCTTAAAAATTATTTTTAAATGTCTTCATTTTCCTAATTCTAAAGTAAGAATAATTATATTGGTCATATATTTCCAAATATTGCTATGAGAACAAGCAAGACCATAAAGCACATACTTTCATAGACTCATATTTTGTGGATCTTACATACATATGTGAATTTCATAAATCATTGTGACAAAATAATCACATACACACACAGTGAAAAAAAAAACTGGTGTTTAGAAAACTTCTGATCTCCTCATATTGGGTGGGTATCTCTAGTTTAAAAGTTTTTATTTAATTCAAAGCTGAAATAGGATCCTCAAGGAGAAGCATCAGATTTCTGTTTTTAGAAATATTTCAAAACCACCTGCAAATCAGTCATAAGTGAAATAAGATCTAGAATCCCTGAGATTAGTAATGAACAGGATGAGATTATATCCAGATAATCTTCCCGTGATGCTTTCTCTCCTCTACTGATTGTCATCAGGGCCATCTAAGCGCCCACCTGAAGAAATGTGAAAAAGCACACAGAACCCTATTAGCCATAAAATATTAGTAATAAAAAAGTGAACATGTATACAGATATAACAGACATTAAAAAATACTATGAAAAGACTAACAGACATCATTATGCAATATGTTTGAAAACTTAGATGATACGGATAAATTTACATGAAGTTATAATTTACCAAATCTGACTCAAAAAGAAGTGATAGATCTGAATTGCCATATTATAAATATTAAAGAAATTTAATAGTAACTGAGTCATTCTTTAAAAGAAAGCTAAAAAAAAATAAAAGAAAGCTAATGTTCTTTTAGAGTAAACCTTTCCAAATTTTCCATTCTCTTGCATCAATAGAAATTTCAAAATCCTAAGCAAAATATTGTTAACCTCAACCTAGCTGTGTACAATAAAGATAGTACCATGATCAACTTGGATGTAGTCCAGAAACACAAGAATAGTTTAATATTAGAAGAGCTATAAATGAAATATCCCACAGTAAAAGAGTAAAGGGAAAAAATGGTCATTTCGCTACATACAGAAATGCCATTTAACAAAATATAACACTCATTATTTAAAAAAAAATAAAACTCCTAGAAAACTAGGCATGGGAGGAAAAATGTCTTTAATCTGGTGAAGATTATCATTAACTACAGTAAACAGCGTTCTTAATAGAGAAATGCTAGAAACACTCATTTAAATTAGGAATGAGATAGTAATGCCCATTATTTAAGAATGCTTCTTTTCATCATTGTCTATTGTTTCTGGTACTAGAATAGGCAATTAGATTAAAATAAGAAGAAAAAGGAGGAGAAGGAAGGGAAGGAGGTGAAGAAGGAGGAGAAGAGAAGGGAAGAGAAGCGATGAGATGAGAATAGAAGAAGGAAAGAAAGGAAGAGAAAGAATTAAAGTCATAGGATTGGAAAGGAAAAAATAAAACTTTCATTTTTCTGAAAACTATATTATTATCTACATGGAAGGCCCAAAGAATTTATAAACAAATTCATATACAGAAGAGATGGCATGATCACTGGGAAAGCATTGGAGGTGGAATGTGGGTCATCCATACAGAGAAAATGGAAATGGATTCTTACTCATTCCTACACACAAAAATCAATTCCTTGTTGGTTAAAGAATTAAGTGCAAAAAGAAAAACAATCAAATTTCTTAAAGAATTTTACAGAAAAACATCTTTATAACTTTAGGATATGAAAAAAATTTTTATATAAGATGCAAAAATCACAAGCCATAAAAGAAAATATTGATAAATTAAACTACAATAAAATCTAAAATTTCTGTTTATCAAAACACATTTCAAATAAGATGAACAAAACAAGCCACAAATTGCAAGAAGATATTTGCCATATAGAACTCATACAATTAGAGAGGATGTGGAGGGAAGGGAACTCTCATACACTACTGGCAGAAGAGCAAACTGGTGCAGCCACCATGGAAAACAATATGGAGATTCCTCAAAAAATTAAGAATAGAACTACCATAGGATCCAATTGGTTCACTGCTGGGTATTTATCCAAAGAACATGAAAACACAAATTCATAAAGATACATGACTTCTATGTTCATCGCAGCATTATTCACGATAGCCAAGACTTGGTAGCAACCTAGGTGCCCATCAAGGGACAAATGGAGAAAGAAGATGTGGTGCATATACACAGTGGAATACTACTCAGACATAAGAAGTGATGAACTCTGGCCATTTGTGACAACACAGGTGGACCTTGAGGGTACTATGCTAAGTGAAATAAGTCAGAGGGAGAAAGTCAAATACCATATGATCTCACTCATAAGTGGAAAATAAAAACAATGACAAACAAACACATAGAAACAGAGATTGGATTGGTGGTTACCAGAGGAGAAGGGAGGAGGGAAAAAGGGGTGATTAGAGATGTGTGTGTGGTCATGGATTGTAACTAGTCTTTGGGTGGTAAGCGTGATGTAATCTACAGAGAAATCGAAATATAGTGATGTACAACTGAAATTTATATAATGTTATAAACCAATGTTACTGCAATAAAAAATAAGTAAATAAAAAGAACTCATACAATTAATAAAAAAGAGACAAAAAAACAATAGAAAAATGGAGGAAATACATAAATAGGTATTTCACAGAATAGGGAATATGAATAAAGAATAAGCATATAAGATGTTCAGCCTCATCAGTGATTCAAAAAATACATATTAAAGACTATAGTAAGATACCTTTATACACTCACCAGATTGGAAAAAAAGAAGACAAAGATGAGCATGTGGAAGAGATGATGAGGATCAATAGAATATCTTACACACAACTAGCAGGAGTGTAAATTAATGCAATCTCTCTGGAAAATAATTTACACTTTCTTAGAAAGTTGAACACATGAATGCCAAAAAATCTGACAATTCACTCATAGGCTTATACTTTAAACCTAGGAAATTCTTCACACGTAAACATCAAGAGACACATACTCTTTATATTAACTTTATATTACAGTAGAACTCCTTATATTAACAATAACAACAACAAAAAATAGTTACAATCCAAAAAAGAAAAGATAAATAAATTGTCTTATATTTATACAATGGAATATCAAGCAGAATTTAAAAGAAACGAGCTATAGCTATGCACATAAAAATAAATCTTAAAAATGCACTGTCGAACGAAAAAAAAGAAACCAGAAAGACTACATTGAATGTGATACTATTTTTATTCAAAAAAGAAAAAGAAAAATGAAACAATATATTGTTTAGGAATATATATACATACAATACAAATATACGGTATAGAGAGAGAGCTTAAGAAAATATATATTAATATATATTAATAATATGTTGTTATACATGATTTATATAGTTTACATAAAATACATATAGTTGATGAATACATACAAACAAAAAACCCTTTTTAAAAACTCAGGATGCTAGTTTCCTGGGAAGAAGAAGCAGAAGGATGAAACGGAAGGAACACATGAGTACACCCAATGCTTCTCTTCTTAAGTTGGGTGGCTAGTTCACAAATGTTCCTTTTATTATTATACTTTGTAACAGACAATTACATTACATATGTGCTTTTGTATGGAACAAGTATTTTACTTAACATAAAAGTAAAAGCAGAGTAATAGAGTGACTGAGAGAACAAGAAATAGCAGATAGAAAAGAGAGAATATTAGAAAGCTTATGCCTGAAATCCTTGGTTTCAGTGAAGGATGGAGTGAAGTCATCTGAAAATGAGAGGTGTAGGGGCTTCTGAGTGGTTTGTAGAGAAAGGAGAAAAGGAGGAAAGGAAAGAAAGAGAAAGGGAAGAAAAAGAGATGGGGGATTAGAGGAGAGACAGAGTTATTGTCAAAGGAAGGAGTCCACCACAGAAAATGGATAGAAGAGTAATCTTAACTTCAGGAGGCCAACTGAAGTTTGGAGCGTAAATGTAAATTGTATGTACTCAGGACTTCTTCCCTCAAAAGTTGACTATTCAGCCAGAAGATCAGAAAATGATTAAGGTTTAAGGTGGAGATTGCCATGAAGGTCCTGATGAACAGTTTAAAAAGCAAGAGAGGCTTTGGAGATTGTCTTAAATGCATTCATATCCTTCGAACTATGCCCATGAATCATTCCAAGAAAATGTGTGAGTTTTGAAACACCTTTACGCACAAAAATACTCATTACAGAATTGTCTATAAAAATGAAAAAACAAATTAGTGCCCAATAGTAGTGGAATGGAAAAGTGAATTATGATACTTAATTTAATTGATGACATCTAGATTGATGGTCATAAATAATTTGAATGCTTAACTAGGATGCAAATTTTATGCAAAGTTTAATTACAACTACATAAAACAAACCATGCATAGAAAAAATGCAAAGAAATACACTAAAATTTTGAATGCAGCTGTGTTTGACTACTTTGTCTATGGATGATTTTTTTCTTTTATCTACTTTTCCCCATTGTCAAATTGTCTTTATTGAGTATATATTACTTTTTTTTCTTTGTGAGGAAGATTGGCACTGAGCTAACATTTGTTGCCAATCTTCCTCTTTTTGCTTGAGGAAGATTTCCCCTGAGCTAACATCTCTGCCAATCTTCCTCTATTTTCTATGTGGGACGCCACCACAACGTGGCTTGACAAGTGACGTGTAGGTCGGTGCCTGGGATCCAAACCCTCAAACCCCAGGCCACCCAAGAGGAACGTGCAAACTTAACCACTACACCACTGGTCTGCCCCCTATATATTACTTTTAAAACAGAAAAAAAAATTAAAAGATACATTTCTTACTGCTTTAAACTGGGTGGAAGATCAAGTAAATCAAGATATGACTGATCGGCAGAAAATGACTAAGAAACCAGAAGTCACAATGAGGGTCAGAATGAAAACAGAATAGTTGTTTTCAAAGGGGGTTAGGATATGGCAGGTAAAAAAACGAAATCTCTACATTCGAGATATTGAAAGCGATTTGAAGTTACAAGGGTAGTCATAATTTTTGGGTGGCTAAAATGGAGATATGTGCATGTAACTAACGTGAATGGAAGTGAATTTTGATGTGAGGTGGGCAAAAAAAGGAATCAACCAAGTGAGGATGATCTGTGTCAGGGGACAAGAGCAACCTGAACAAGAATGAACCAGGATTATAGAACTCTGTAGTTTGGACTTCAAAAAAAACCCCAGACATTTAGCAGTATTACCACGGGAAAGTAAATTGTACTTAGACATCATGTTTATTAATTACAAATTGAAATGCAAATGGCCAATTTTGTGATGAATGGGTAGAAATAACCTGTTTAAGTTGTGTTATATTTATGAGGATGTCCAATTGCATATGAATGCATCTTGGGTTCTGAAATAAATGGCCCTACTTTTACATTTCTTCTCCACACCTAGATTCCAACTCATTTTTCAAACTGTATGTTTATATCTCGAATAAGCCTGACCCAGCTCATTATATAAATAGAGCCTAATTGGTAAAGTACATTAAAACAATCTTCTTTGAAGGTAACATTTTCCAAGGATTCTGTGTAAAACATCATCTGTTAAATGTTTCCCTCTTTTCCTGTCATACACTCTAGTCACCAAGAGAAGCATTCTTTCAATTTTTCTCAGTTTCCATGTATACCTCAGCCAACCTGCCACAGTAAAGTGTAATACAATATTACAGATTTTTTTGGTTTTATTACTAATATTTATATTGTAAGAGTTAAATATTAATAAACTGATATCATCAATAATTTGGAAGGATCTAGAAGGCTAGAATGTAATTGAAATGAGACAGACTGCTTTTTGTGAAGACTCAGTGTCAATGCTCCCTACCCCACTCAACCTCTTCAAGCCTCCCATAGTAGCTGGGGCATATTTCTGCCTTGGCTCATATCAAAATCTGTTGTTATACCTACCTCTATTTTGCTCCATGGACTCAGTGAAGCAGAGAATATATTTAATTAATCCATTTACGTTAGCACCCATAAGAGTTCCTGGAGAATATTACAAGCTCAACAAATATTTGTTTGAATGATTGAATGAAAGTAGGAATTAATGATTGGATGATTTCCACCACGTTGTGAGCATTAGCAAACTGTAGATCGTGTGTGGGCCAGAATTTGGTGTTCTGGTTCCACGGGAGCTCCTAGCACAGTAGCCTCTTCTAAAGAATGGTAAATCTCATACTTAATCTGCACTGTTAATCCAAAAATGTGCCTTTATTTGAAAACTAATTCCAATATACCCTATATGTCTTAGAAGCGTTATGATGCCTCCTCGTAAAACTTCCAATTATGTGTTCACAAATTTGTTTTTAACCTGTCAAGCGTACATTGCTCCTCCTGCAACATATCTATTCTATTCTTAGCGGAATCACTGGATTCCAAATCACAACAGCATGCTTTGTTTCAGCAATAATTTAGCAGATACACACCCAATGCTACATGGAAAGATGCTTATTATTTCCTGCATCTCTGCCTTTAGCTCGTCTAACCCTTTTTCTGACATCTGTGACAAAAGGACCTCCTCCTCCCCAGTCTGTTTTGCTCCCCGAGCTGCTGTGGAAAGAGCAGTGAACTGAGAGCTAGTCCAGGGACTTGGTCCCAGGGTTGTTACTGTCTTGAGTTAATTAGGCTTTGAATTCATACTGTAACTGCTTTGGGCCTTCATTTCCACATGTAGAAAATGAGGAGGATGCAGCAGATGATAACTATAAAAAATAACGAAAAGTTCTATTTATTAAGCTTTGACGGCATGCAAGGAACTGTACTTTGTGTTTTACCTACATTATCTCATTTAATATTAATCTTCCAAATAAGTGTATAAGAGGTATCATTCAGGGTCCAGCAGCAAACAGATGGTGCATGTCAAATTGGGTAATTTGAGGAGTGCTTCGTAAAGGGACTAGATTAAAAAGGTGTGAGCAGGGTGTTAGGAAACCACAAGGGACAGTGCAGTGCCCCAAGGCTGGAGCAATGGTTACCTGAACCCAGAGAGAGAGCGCTGTGAAGAGGGTTGCCCAAGCTGTGGCTGGGATGCAGCCAGCTCACAGGGACCCTGGGAATCAATACTTGGACCTCACTCTGCCCATTCTGGCAAACTCAACAGGAAGCAAGGGCTAAGGTAGCATTCTGAAATCAGCCTCCAGAACCATGGAGCAGGATGGAGAAAGTGAAGAGTGAATGTGGAAGGGCCAGAAGACATCCAGTAATATTAAATATAGTCATCCTGATTTTGTTTATGAGATTACTGAGGTTCAAAGAAGTCAAGTGACTGACTTAAGATTACACGGTTAGTACAGGACAGAACCAGGATTCAGCCCCTTCCTGTCAGACTCCAGAGCCTGAGTTCCCAACTGCTCTGCATCCTGGGAGCCCTTTTTGTCCTTCCAGGGTTAGACGCAGCCTCAGAAGTCATCTAATTCAACCTTCTCCCTTAGAGATGCTTGAAAGAGGTGTCTTTCCATTTAGGACATGAACCTTGCAGAGACCTCAGTCACCTTGGAAAAGCTAGTGATCTGTGTGGTCCTTCTTCCTGTTCCTATACTTACGGTTTACATCTTGAACATGTAATTTTGATTTATAACCCTGAGTGAAACACCGGCAGGGACAAAGTTGTTAGACAGTCAGAGGGAGAGAATAGCATTTTTTATTATTTAAAAAAAAAAAAAAAAAAAAAACCTCTTTCTTCTGACATGCTCTCTAAATTCAGCACAATTAAAGGATTTTCCTCTCCCAAAGAGTAATCTAGTGTATTGTGTGGGGAATGGAGTGGGGAGTAAACCAATGATTGGATTTTCCTCTCTCACGTGCTGGAATTAGAACACAGCCTGACTATGCCAACTGTGTTTCAGTAGACTGTGGAAGAAGTGAGCAGGATGCGAGATGTTTAAAGGAAGTGAAACTGAAAACTAGTATTAAGCATATTCTTCAATATTCCTGTGAGGGCCCTTAAGATAAGAAAAGGAAAGGAAATTCTCATAGAGTGAGTAGTCAGAGGTTGTTAATGAGTCCTTGTGTGAGAACTAAATTTGCTTAAGAGGGAAGACTATAGTAATTATCTGAGGTCAAGGGGCCCACCCCCAATCTGTCTGCTCTTCTGTCAAATAGAGATAAAAGTCCCACTCAAGACTCTTGGTAACGGGGAACTCTTCTCATACAAGCACTTCCTGACCTCCAAACAGGTTGTGGTCCCAGAAAGTCTGGACTATAGTTGTTGGGAATATGAAACAACTCTTCGAAAGGCCAGGCTGTTATAAACTGTGACCCTGGACGAGGCCACGGTGCCTATTTAGATCCTGAATCTAATTCAACTGAAGTTGCAAATGTACTTCCTGGTATAAGGCAAGAAAGGTAGTGACAATACAGGGAACTGGGCCTGGCCCTACCCCACGTCAGGTCCTGCACCAGGCCTATTCTCATTACCTCTCAGAGCTCATAGCTCTGGCACCTTCAGGCCCAGCTCAAGAATGGAAACTCGAGCTTCAGGCAGGCTGGAGTGGCGGCTTGGTTGGCCTTCTCTGTTACTGACAGGACTTGAAGAGGCTGCTGGGGATAAACGCTGAGTGTTTTGGCCCTGATATGCCTCACCTTGGGCTCAAATGCCTTTTTTGTTTATTTTTTTACACCAAAGTGGGTGATTTATCCTTTATTCCACTTTATAAGGTGGAATAGTTACATTTTTGTTTCAATTGTTTGACAAACTTCCTAATTTTAGCAGAATGTCTGCCTACGAGTAATGAGGTGCTATGAGTTCAGAAAAGGGGCATTTTAATTACCTTTTCAAAGACCATCAACATGGCCTGAGAGAACACTCTCAGGAGAAAAAGTTCAGTTCAGGCTGGGTTTTAACTAGCTGGTGAATAAGAAGAAAACTCCAAAAAACCTGCATATAAGACATCTTTTCCAAGAAAAGTGATTTTCCTGCCATTAAACCCTAGCTAAGCAGGTTTTTTAATTGCTTGCGAATTAGCAGCAGCTTCCTCATGTCTTGGTAATGAAAATGGGGTTAGGGCAGGATGAAGGGAAAGAAAACACAGTGACCAATGGTGAGCCAGTGTTAAGAGAACTCTCTCTTCAACCAAGTGCTGTGTATGTGAAAGTCAGCATCTACTTATGAGAAACTGGGAGGTGAAAGGCACTCCTATTTAGGCCCTCTAAAGATAAAGCATGGCAAATCATCCTAAATTTGCTCTCAAATTAGCTTTGACTTAGTAATTTACGTGGTAATTTCCCCAAATTGGGGAACGGAAAATAGGGGTAAAGTGGCATCTAATAAACTTACCTTTTAGGATAACTGCTTAGTGTGGGGGGTGGCGCAGGAAGAGGAGGGCAAGAGAAGAGGAAGGAAAAAACTGAGAGAGGGAGAGGAGAAAGGAAAGGAGATAGGAAAGGAGAAAGGGAAGGAGAGAGAACTCTGCCAGTTGACTTCATTTCCACACGAATCCACCCACTCTGAGCTTCTGTTGTTGCTTTGTTTATGCAAAGTTAGCAGGGCTGAGACAGAGTGAAAAAGCTGAGAGATCCTCGCTGAAGAAGGCAAAAATAATTTTTAAAATGTAAATGAAACTAAAACACAGACACACACACACACACACACACACAGACACACACTCTCCTTTGGGTCGGGGCAATCCCTGCCTGCAGACTTTGAAATGAAAACACGCCGAGGAGGGGCGGGTGGGAGGCCCAGCAGCGGCGGGGAGCGTTGTTGGTGACCGAAGGAGCTCTGGTGAATATCAGGTTCGGATTAGTGACAACTCAGAAGTCACGCCGGCGGTTGGGGGAGGGAAGTTTGCCAAGGTCTGTGAACTCGACGGGAAGAGAGAGCAGCTTCCCCTGGCGCCGGGCGGAGCTGGGCGTACCCGGAGAGCCCTCTGTCCCGGCCCGAGCTGGCCCTGCCGCGCTCACACCCCGCCCAGACATTGAGTTTGTCAGCGATCATAAAATGGGAATTGATTATTCCAGCCATCATTGATTAGGCAAGAATGCTTACTGCAGCAGCGGGGGAAAGGTTAAGAGGAAATTGACCTTCTTCCTAGGTGACATAAAGTCATTAGGTAAATGAGATATTCACACAGGAGTTTTAAAAGGTCATGCTCAATTTTTATTTGTAGCCTGAAGAGTCCACCAGGAGCTTCGGCTCAGGGCGGAGACCCCGCTCCTCGGGACAAGTGGACCGACAGGAAGAGAACTCTCGCGGCCCGGGCCAGGGGCAAGAGTGGAGAGTGGGTTATTGTCTTGGGAGGATCACGTTGGAATCGGCGAGGGTCTTGGGACCCCTGAGCTTTGTACCTCCTGCCTGACCCATGCGTGCGTTTCTGCGTCTCTGTGTGCGCGTGTGTCCCTCTGGAGGTCTATGCTTCGCGCCCGGGTCTCCTGGTGGCATTCGCCCACCAGCCAAGGAACTTCAGGCAAAGGCAGACAATTAAAAAACCCTTACCCTCCCAGAGCCGGCCACGGCTCACACCGAGCGAAAGTGTTTTGTTTTTTTTTAAAGGAGAGAGTGAGAGATGTATTTATGCACATATTTATCCCTCTAATTATAGGAATTAATCCTCTTACTTATGACTAAAAGGTAACGTCGAAGGACGTCCCTTTGATGTGGAAAAGCATCATTTGTGACTCACATTCAGACTGATTAAGGAATAATTGTTGTTAAACGCTTTACAAGTGGAGAGTGTTTAATTGAGGGGCATTCGTAATTTTACGGCTTAGCACAAAATTAAACATAATTAAAAACTCAGAAATTCCAACTGATTTTCCAATTATTTTTATTGTCTGAGCTAATTGTTACACAAGGGTGTCACTTCTCCCCAAAGGCATTAAAAAGAAGGGGAAAAAAAAGGCAACCATACCTTTCCCAATTATTCGCCGAGAGGATTCAGAGCTTTCTCCAGGTACAGGCCAGGTAAAGGACCTTGCTCGCTCTCCCCTCTCGGTGCGCCTCGGGGCCCTCCCTCCCCCACCGTAATTAAGCGTTTCAGCCACTCTCCCCTTTCTCGGAGTTCCTGCAACACCTTGGGATGTGAGAAAGTGATGGCAGTTCTCTTCTGCAGATCATTACAGCAAAACTGGAAGTATCTGTAGAAGGCTGATGAATTTCTTGAAGTAACACTTGTCATACACGGCGGAGAGATTAAAAAAAACCTAAATAAACACAGCTCTCTGGGGGCGATCCCTCGATGCCTCTGCCTTCGAGTTTGTGGCAGGAGAGAGGTAACACACAAACACGGACTGGGAGATGTTTATAAACGTGCACACGAAGACATACAGATGCACGCAGGAAACTTTCTTCTCCTTTTTTTTTTTTTTTAAGGCAAAGATGGGTTTGGAAAATTTTAGTTGAATTATGGACTTTTTTTTCTTTTTTTTTCTTCTAATGCTGGGATTGACGGCATAGAGCCAAGCTGTCTTTGTATGTGTAGCTTCTCATAATGTCCAAATACATTTATTTAAATGCATTTAAAAGTTTCTAAAAGGTGCCTCAGTGTTACGGAAACGAGAACACATCCTTAGAGCTAGTCCAGAAGTGGCCCTGTCTCTCCTATCAGACTTGCAGGGAATCCTAGAAAAAAATAAAAAGCATAAAATTAGGCAGAGTGTGAATTTATAAATTTCAATTAGTCTAGGCAGAAAATGTGGAGCGATGAAATGTTTGCATTTCAATCAGCGTCTTTAATTTCTCTGTGATATTTAAGATAGAGACTTCAGTGGATTCAAGCTTTCTATCCGACTTTCCCATCCACCCCCCATAAAATAAATGATTGCCTCTGATCTGACGTGCCAGGTGAAAATGGGTAGAATTAAAACTGTCAATTCTGCTTCCAACTTGTGTCTTTCGATTGAGTTCAAAAGCTTTTAAAGGTAAAACGTGCTGATCATTTATATGTATTATTTCTTTTTCTCCTATCACAGCTTTTAAGTAAAAAGAAAGAAAAAGTATTTATATTTCCAAATTCATTTTCCTTGGACGATTTCAATCTTCCAGGTAATTTGATGATGGACCCTGACACGTGTGAGAACGTCTGCCCGGAGCAACCCGGTTTACACCAGCCGGGCCAAGGAGGTACAGTAAAGTCCCGTTTTTCCGTTTTTCTATCTAAATGGCTTACTGGGAACTGAGATGTGGATATTTAAACCTGAAGCTTTCCAAGTACTACAATACTATTTCGGAGAAAAGGCTAGAGTAGGCAGACTTGGGAAGAAAGGATGAAGGCTCCCTTTGAAAGTTAGAAATGGTGAAAAAGACATGTAATCCGATGTGGAAAATTGAGTAAAAGAGGCAGTGTACACTTTAGCTTAGGCAAAGATTGCTGAATCCTTTGAAGAAACTGACACGGATTTTCCAGAGATGGGAGGAAAGAGAGAGATGGGGTGGGGGTGGGGGAATCCTAGGGTGGGCATTTTATGTAAATGAGTAAATTCAGAATATAGTACAAATCCAGTATAGTAAAAGTGACAGTTCTGACAGTATTGACAACATAAATATATGTTTGAACACCGCACTTTCAGACACTTAACCGATGAAGCAATAAAGAAATTCGACTACAATATTTCAAATAATCGACATTGATGTTTTGATACATCATTTTTATACTCCGAATCGATCTATCACTCTGGGGCTGGTCAATTTTAAGTAAAAATGGGCTGCAATTATTTGCACCTTGGCTAATGATGACCTAATAACAGTCTTCAATTAATTACACCCAAACTGTGCTTTCTTCCTTCAGCAAAGGGCGGGGGGCAATTCTTGAGGACTAGAACCTGTGATGGTGTCATCCTACCCCCTCCTTTCCAGTCTACTTTTGAGATTATGAGGAGGGAGGAGGATTTCTGAACTAGGAAGGGGTCTTTGTCTGGTGACCACCGACACCGCAGGCTGAGGTCCTCCAATTTCAAGTAGCCACTGAATGGGTCTGTACTGGGGATGTGGTCCTCACTAGTACTTTGCAAGGTCAGAGGTAAGTTTTAGAAAATGCACTCATAAAGTTGAGTGAGTCTGGCCCTACCCCAGGCCCCATATCCTTTCCTCAGTTTCAAGGACTAGATGGAAGAGATTTGCCTAAAGGGAGAACTGGAGATTTCTTTAAGGCTCAGAGTGGTGTGTATGTGTGTGTGTGTGTGTGTGTTGAGAGAGAGAATAAGAATTTTAAGAGAGTATCTAAAGCATCAAGTCAGAGTTGAATCTCTCCTTCCAGCCCTATCCCCTCTGACTGCTCCCCACAGATCGCTGAGGGTTTACAGGCTACTGTTTTTGAAAAAAAAAAAAGCCACAAATAAGAAAGCAGACGAATCTCTGCCGGAAAGGAGGGAGGATGCTTGTGCCTACACTGCATCCTCAAGCGTGCGTTCCCTCAGTCTCTGCTGCTGGCTTTCTCCTCTTTGCCCTGTGGGGTTTCCAGTGAGCTTTCCTACTCCCACTTCTCTTTCCCACTCCTCTCCAAATTTGGTGTGGTGGTAGTTGTGGGGGAGGGAGGATAGAGCTAGTTCATTTAAAAAAAAAAAAAATCCTGGACAGGCCCAGGATACAAACTCGAGCAGTCTATTGTGATGTACGGATCCGACGGGCGGGAGTCGGGGGATGGGGGGCTGGCTCGCACCCCCACTCCAGCGCTCTCCCGAAGGCCGGGCGCCTTGCGATGCTGCTCCCCGCCGCCCCCCCCCCCCCCCCCCCCCCGGGAGGCTCCGACCCTTCCTCAAACTCGCACTGAGACTCGGCCTCCTGACCTAAAACTTAGCTGGGCTCCACTAGCTGGGATTCCAGTGTCTGACTTCTTTCCTCCAAACTTCACAAATGCCTGTATAAGCCCCTCCAAATCACCGCCGGCTGAGACGCCGGGACTTTAAGCAACATGTTAAACAACGTGAAGATGCTAATGAAAGGAAAAAGATGTGTGTGACCCACATTGGGGGAAGGTGGGAGCCCTAGGAGAGCTCGGTGGCGCCGGAGCATCACCTAGTTCCGGGGGGATCAACCTACGACCGGGTCGTTCCAAGCCGTCGGCCCTGGAAAATGAGAGTGGGAGCAGAAAAGAGGAAGCAGGAAGAGAGAAAAGGAGGATAGGCTCAGAGAGAGGAAGAGACAAGAGAAAGAGAAGGGGAGAGGAAGAAAGAAAGGAAGGAAGAGAGGAAGGAAGAGAGCGCGGGAAGGAGCCGGAGGCACAGAGAGCAAGCGCACATCGCATTTGGAGACCCGCCAGATAGCGCTAGAGGGCTATTTATTGAAATACTTTCCTTCTGCGAGCTGGTGAAGCAGCTAAAATTGGGAGAAATAAGAAATGAGGGGGAGTGAAAGGAAAGAAAGTACAATGATTCCACCTCATCTTATTTAAGAAGATAAATTGCAGGGTGCTTTATTAATATTAATGGGGGTGGGAAGTGGGGGAGAAAAATACACGGTAGAAAGCTTAAGTGGGGAAAGGACCAAAAAACAAAAACCAACCAAACAAAAAAAGGTCCTCTTTCCTCCCTTGATCCCAACTAGGAAGAGAGTGAGCAAAGCTAACAGGTACGAAAGGGAGTGAAATTCTTCCTAGTCCAACTTTCAGAGCTGCTACTTAAGCTGCTGGGAAGGTCAAGAACAGTTCACCAGGATGAGCTGAGGTTTACAGAGAGGAGATGTTTTTAAAGTAATAGACGGCTGCAAGGGGGTGGGAGGGAGAGGCAAACACGTTATTGGAAATGCCAAATAAAATATATATCAAAAATTCCAACTGTCAGCCAGCAGGTCTGGAGCAGAAGAGAGCCCCTCCGCCTTTGTCCCAGCGATGCTGGGCTCAGGGCTGTTTCTGCAGGGCCGCAATCAAACTCCTTGAATAACAATTTATAAATACTCTGGGAAGCTTGGAGAAAAGAGCTAGACGATAAAAATTCACTGTTGCATTCAGAACCCAAAGAACAGTGAAGCAGATGGAGAGAGAAAACCTAGTGACAGAAGCGGAGTCCAAAGAGAGAAAGAGAAAGAATAAAATATTTTGATCTTTTTTACTTGCTCAGGTCAGTAACGCAAGAAAGAAAACTTCTTTCAAATAATACTTTCCTTTAAAGTATTGATTTGGTTTTATTCTAAAACCCCTGGCATCTCACACATCTAACTTCTTATTTTAAAAATTGCACTTTTCTTTTACCTGAGGAATTTTTTGAATCAAAGTAATAGTTAGCGTGTTTTTTCCAAACCAGCAAACAGAAGCGCCACAAATAAAAATTAACCTTATGGAGGAAAAAAAAAATCTGCTTAATCCAAAATACTCCAATTCAAAACGTTAACTAAAGTTACAAATAAGATTAAGGTTGGATTTATTTGCTCCTCTAACATGGTGTCAATTGTTCTAACTGTTGTAAGAAGACAAAAAGGATTTAAATCCAGCGATTTTAATACACAGATTAACACTTCGGACCTCACAGTTCTAAGGAATTTGGAGTTATCTGTGATGAGGGCCTATAACTTTCTAGAAAAAAAAAGGTTAAAAGAAACAGACACACAGGCTCCTTAAGGAAGGTGGGCAAATTCACCTAAAATAGACTCTTGAGTTCATAAATGCTCATTTCAAATTAAATACTCTCCATAAAGCCAATGCCCTTTAAATTAAGTAATTATAGAGGGACTCAATTATTCTTTTCAAATCTTAAATGTTACCTGTAATAGCATCCCATGTTGAGACAAAAAAGAAAAGGAAAAATAGAAAAGAAGCAGTTCTCAGAAGTCTTGAGGATGCTTCAATAAGAAAGAGGTGATTAAAAACAGACTCTTAAATTTGAGAGGAGGCCCGTTCCACCTCTCTTTCACCCCCACCGGATCAGGTCCCCCCTGATCCCCCCACTTCACCTCATTTTTAGGCAGTGCCCCCACCCCCACTCCAGAGCTAAGTAGCCGATTTGGGATTCTGAAGAAATAGGTTTCAGCATCCATATTTGTTCTGGGGCACTTGTAAAATGCGATTTGTAGAGGGTCTTTAGCCTTCTGATTGTCTTTGAATTGTTTTTACTGAAACAGATCTTTTGCAGTTAATGAGTCCCCACGCAGCTGGACAGCTCCTCTCGGACACTGAGAACTCTAACCCCAAAATGACCCCAATTTGACACCGCAAGATGAAATTTTACCGCCTGTTAAAACCATTTCCAGCCTGGGCAAAAGGAGTTGACTGTTGACGGAGGTGTGGGCCGCCTCCTTCGACCCCCAGCTCGCGCCAGTCTCCCCCGCCTGCCCCACCTACTTTTCCTTCACCCCAAATGTGGGAGAGCTGATGAGGCTCGCAGCCTGGGTGGGGGTTCGGAGGCTGAGAATGGAGCATCAGCAATGTCCTATCAGGCTAGAAATCAGAAAGCGTGCATACCCCCACTGCTGTGCAATCACTTCTATCAGATGGCAGAACTGGGGATGGGGAGCAGACCAGGAAGTTCTCAGTGTTTTTCAGCTCTATTGATTAATAAACCTTCAGCAAGTTGGTGATTAAAAGTAACAGTTCTTTGAATTCATCAGATTGATTAAGAACCGACACCCTGAATCACCTCCAACTTGATCTTGTGTGTAATCCACTGCACTGCAATGTTATTTTAAACTAACAGTTTCATAAATGACATACAACTGGGTGAGTGAAATCTCTTTAGTCGCACGAAATTCGGGGTTCTCCCTTTAGGCAACTGGTGAGTTTTTCAATGACACAGATTTTCCTCCAGTAGGGCTTCACTTTTAACACTCTCTCACTTCTTAACTAAATTCTTTGGAGTTAAAGAAGACTTTTTTTTTCTTTGACAGTATCTTAAAATGTCCTATTTCTCTCTCCCTCCTACAGCTAGCCAGATTGTCCCTGTTGTTTGCTTTAATGTATTCTATAAAATGCAAAAGAAGTTACAGAATATTAGAGAGAGAGAAAGAAAGGAAGAAAGGAGTCTAGAATAAAATGCCTCCTGAATCGCCCAAAGGATGAAAATAGAGTTTAAAATTTTTTTCTTTTGCAAAACCCAAGATTATCACGGAATAATCAACACATTACAACTTAACCATTTGAAAATATAGAAATCATCAATAGGTCCGAATTGTTTTTACTCAGATGCACTGCCATGGAAGAAACATTTTTTTTTTTTAATACTAGTGCAGTTTTTCTAAATAAAGGCTGTAGGGAGGCGAGCTCTCTTCACGGTATCTCTATGGAAAAAAAAAAAAAAAAAGCCGTGGTAAAAGAAGCAGAGCGTACAACGCCGAATGTTTAAACTCTGAGATGTAGAGGTTTGCTTCGAAGTTGATCTTTGCAAAAGGAGCGTTTATCAAGCAAATTGAGTTTCTTTTTAAAAAGAAAAATAATTGGCGCTTAATATACAGACCATTTAAAACAACAATAATCCTATTGGCGACAATAAATACGCAATATTGAAAACAAGAACAATTAGAAGAGGAAAAACTGAAAAACTGAGTATAAACTTCTCAGCTAGCGGTGCTCCTCCGGGAACTTGGGTTCAACAATATTAAGACCTCTGCAAAGTCGAAAACGCTCCGCTACAAGACACTAGATCGGGTTCTTTTCTTTCTCATCCTTCCCGCCCCAGCTAAACTGAAATTCGCGTTAACTGCCGCTTGAAATAAAATTCTGGAAGCCAACTTTTTCTTTTCTTTTCTGTCTTCTTTTCTTTTTTACTCACCTTTTCTTATACGTGGAGGAGCAACTCAGCAACAAATAAGAAGGATGCTTTTAATCTTGGAGTTCTTCTAGGGAAATCAAAATGAGGAGGTGGAGGGGGAAGGACCCTCCCCCCTACCTGCAGGTTTCCCATCCTTCGGATCTTGCAGGCTTGAAGCCCCACACCAGAGTGGCTGAAAATTTCGGCTAGACTCTCCTCCCCGAGGCTCTGCGTGCCCAGCAGTCCCAGCTCCGGCCACCCCGGCAAATACCTCGCCGTCCGCAGCCCCGCTCCCCGGCGTCGCACTCCCCTCGCCTTTGCCAGCCCCTCCACACTATCTTTATATGTGAGGGCCGATTTCCCGCAGACATCATTGTTATGATGGCTCATTTAATCAAACTGTTTAATTGCTCTGGTAATCACTATCATCATCACAGGTGCTCAATCATTCATCATTTTTGGAGGGCTTTATTGACCTCCGGAGCTCATTCCCCAGCCCTATTAAAACGAGGCCAAATTTCTCCGACTCCGCTTGGAGTCTCTGCAGGCTGCGATCGAAACCCAGTTGAGTGTTGCCCGAAAGCTTACAGTGAAGCAGAGAAGACCGAAAGGGGGCCCCCCAAAAAAGCCCACCGTCCTTCCTTCTGTCCTTCTCTCTCTCTCTCTCCCTCTCTCTCTCTCTCTCTCTCACACACACACACACACACACACACACACACACGGTACTTTATTCTCCCTGCGTCCCCCCATCCGCCAGGAACTCGGATCAAAGCCGCGTGCGGAGGATAACGCTACTTTCTACTCTCCAGAATGGGTTCAAAGTTGGAGAGGGAGGCGGCTGTTGAGGAACAGTCTGTTTTCGATTCTCTGGGTCGGGGACCATGAACCAGGGCGAGAGCGAGGAGTAGGGGGTCGGCTGCACTCGGAGCGCAGGGCCAGGCTGCTGGGCGGCGGGGAGCCGGGGAGCGGCGGCGGCAGCGGCGCTGCGCGCGAGGGCTGACCATAGCTCCGCCCCCAGCTCGGGGCTCCGAGTGATTGACGCGCGGCGGCCGGGAAACCCGCGGCGCTGAGGTGAGGCTGAGTACAGCTCCGGCCAGGGATTGGGTGAGACATCGGCCAGAACTACTTTCTACACAAACGGTGCGAGATAGTTACCTTCCTTCCCCCCACTCTCCTCCTTTTTCCTTTTTGGAAAAGTTCATTCCAGTCGGCCCCATCTTCCCTATCCCGCGAAATTGCCCGGGATAATTAACACAGCCATTAGCCCGCAAAACCGCGCCCCGGCCTCTGCGCCCCCGGCGACCACAACAAAGCTGGGCAGGGAGTGCGGGCCAATTCTCCTCGCATGGCATCTTCCCTCTGCCTCTCTCTTTCTCTCTCCCTGTCTTTTCCTCCCGTGCTTCCCAGCTCTAAGTGAGATCCACTTCGGAGGCGCACACCAATCGCGCGCGCGCGCGCATACACACATACACACAAACACATACAGACACCCCTGGCGACATCAGACAACATCAAACAACCAAACGACTCTTTCCCCACTTCTTCCCTCCCGATTCCGCCACGGCCCCAAAGACTCTCTGGGGTGGCCCTGGTCCGCACGGCTTGGAGGGAGTGCTCTCTGAGTTAAGCTGGTCTCTTCTTGTCCTGGAAAAAATGAATGCTGACATCAAGGGTCCTGGATCTGCAGAGGGAAGAAAGTACCACTTAAAAAAAAAACTCTAGCCCGGCCGTGGTACCGTCTGCAGCGCCGGCTACCCCTGGATGTTAGCGGAAAGCCTTCGGGCGCGGGAATCGGCTGACAGAGGAGTAGGGCCCGCGGAGTTAAAAAGAACAAAAGCAAGAGCGCCATGCCAAACGTCCCCGACACGACCCGGTTAGGCAAGAGCCCGGAGTGATGGGAAAATGAACTAGAAGTAAGTTTTATTTTTTTAAAAAAATTAAAAGATCTGAGGCTGTACCGTACTTTCCCTGTGGTTTTCTGCAGTTTTCCTCTCTGCGCTCTCCCTGTCCTCTTCATTCTCTCTCTCTCTCTCCCTCTTTCCTCGTGAGCGCGCGCGCGCGCACACACACACACACACACACACACACACACACACACACAAGCGCGCGCTCCTCTTCCTCCTCCCCTTCCTCCCCCCCGCCCCCCCCCCAGCCGTACCCGCGGAGGAGCAGGCTCTCTGATTTGTTCGGGTCTGCTCGGCTCCTGCCTCCCCTCCCCCTCCCGCCCCCCGCCTCCCCCGCCCCCCCAGCCGGGGCCGTCCGATCGCACTCGCTGCATATCAGAGGCTCGGCGCGGCGCGCTCCTCCTCGCTCCCGCTCCCCACTCCCGGGATGTGTCTCCGCCGTACGACGGGCTATGGCCACCACGACTTCCGGGTTCCGTCATTTCGTTCTCCCGCCGCCGACCCGCGCCGCCAAACTGAGGCTCTTCTATAAGCCAGGCAGCAGCCAACCTGCCAACACCTACTGACACTCACTCATCTCCCAGAGAGAGAAAGAGAGCGAGAGAGAGCGAGCGAGAGAGCGAGCGCGAGTGAGAGCGAGCGAGCGAGAAAGAGAGAGAGGGAGAGACAAAATACCTACCAGGAAAGGGGGGGGAGGAAGTCCAATTTTTGCAAACTATTCATTTTTTTTCTTGATTTTTTTCTCCCCTGCTTTCTTTGAACGATACTTTAAAGAGAGAGGATCATATTATAGATACCGCGGGGGCAAAGCTAAGAGAGGGGGGGAGGGGGGAGGAAAAAATTCAAGAAGCAGAAACCCCTCGTGGAGTTTTACTGGAAGAAAAAAAACGGGTCTCAAAGATTCCTCCTCTTCATCATCATCAACCATCATTCATTCACTACCTTGACATTCCGGGCTTTGATTGACAGCTGGAGTGGCAAAAAGCCATGAAACACGACAGTTCGGTTACATGTGGGCTGCTGACGGGCCGCTCGTAACCTTCAGTTCGGGGGCTTGACAATTTTTTTTTCTTCTTGTTCTTCTTTTTCTTTTCTTTTTTCTTTTTTTTTTTTTCCAACTGAGGGGAAGAGAAGAGAAAGAGGGGGAAAGGAGGACCCAAGAGGAGGAGGAGGGGAGGGGGGAGGAGGAGGAGGTGGAGGAGGAGGAGGAAGATCAGGAGGAGGAGGAAGAAGAGGAAAAAAGAGAAAAAGAAGAAATATCACAGAAAAAAAAAACTCTTCGTTGTCTTGCCTGGGCTTTTTTTTTTTTTCCCTAAAAATAACAAATTGGAGAATTGGGAGAAGTCTCCTTGGTTTGGAAAAAAAAGGAATCTTCAGCCTAGATCACTTTCTTATCCGGACTGGGATATTAAATATACGACACATCCAGGAGTTTATTGGAGCGCAGACTGATGGCGCAAAGGGTAGGTTTAAATCTCCAACACTTACCTAGATATAAATCCTCTCCTAAGAGGGGCCTGTCCCGATGCCTCCTCTCGCTTCAACGCTGCTGCTGCTGCTCGCTGCTTGATGATGGCGGACAGTATTTAAAAAATAGCAGCAAAATTATTCATCGGCTTCTTTTCCCCCCCGTGCCTCTGCGTGTGTGCGAGTGTGTGTGCGTGCGTGTGTGCGTGTCTGGGCGCGCGTGTTCCAGCGCTGTGCGAGCGGGCGGGCGGCGAGTGCGTGTGAGTGGTGTGTGTGTGTGTGTGTGTGCAATTGTTACACGCTTTCGCCTCGCTCCAGCTTTTCCCCCAGCAGCGCGATTCCCCCGGTTCTCCTGCTGCCGCCGCTGCCGCTGCTGCGCCGCTGCCGCCGCTGCTCCCGCGGCTCGGGGCGGGCACCGGCTGCGTAGGAGCCGCCGCCGCCGCCGGGGCCGCCGCTGGGGCCGCGCTGCCGCAGCCGCTGCGCCGCCGCCTAGACTAGCCTGGGCTGCTTGTTTTGTCTCTGAAATTGACAAGGACGCAGGGAATCCGCTGCTAAATAATGTTTCTGGTAACTTTCACGTTATTCCCCTCCTCCCTCCGCTCCCTGCCCCCGGGGAGGCACTGGCCCCAGCCTTCCCTCTTCCTCGGAGTTCTCGTCCTGATTATTAGCGTTTTTCTTCTCTTTATTTTGTTTCATTTCGCCTTTTGATTTATTGGATCCTCTGGAGGAGGCGAAGGGGGGTTAGGGGTGGGATCCGGGGCTTCCTCCTCACACTGACTCCACTTCTCCCTCGGTTGGCTCGCTACGGTTCTGCTGCCTCCGGCCCGAGCGGGACCTCCCGGCGCCCCCTCAGTCCCCGGCCTCACTGCCCCCCTCTCCCTGCTCTAAACGCTGCTCTTGGTTCATACTTTTTCATTTTAAAATTTAAAAACATTTGCCCTCACAACTTTCAACTCCGTTGTTTCGGCTGGTTTGGTTTCTGTGTGTTCAACTCGTGCCTCGGTACTTTTCTCCTTTCTGACTTTGTTTTTATTTTTATTTTCCTCTCTGTCTCTCTCTCTCCCTCCCTCTCTCTCTCTCCCCCTCTCCCCTGTCTCCCCCCTCCTCCTCTCCCTTCTTCCCTTCGTCTTTCTCCCTCTGTCTCATCTCTATTCCTTTCCCACTTCTCTCCTCGCTTTCTTCTTCCTGCTTCTTTTTCTATTCCCCCTCGGCTCTCCCGGCTCTCTCTCACCTCCTGCGCCCCCCTCCCCTGTGCCGGGTTCTGACAGTACGATGAGCTGCCCCATTACGGCGGGATGGACGGAGTAGGGGTGCCTGCTTCCATGTACGGAGACCCTCACGCGCCGCGGCCGATCCCTCCGGTTCACCACCTGAACCACGGGCCGCCGCTCCACGCCACGCAGCACTACGGCGCGCACGCCCCGCACCCCAATGTCATGCCGGCCAGCATGGGATCCGCTGTCAACGACGCCTTGAAGCGGGACAAGGATGCGATCTATGGGTAAACCAACCCCCCCCCCCCCAACTCCCGACCCAGCATACTGTGTGTGAGTACGGTTGCGAGTGCGTGTTTGTCTCTGTGGGAGTTGAGGGGGTAGACGACTAAGAGGGGAGTAATTTCTGCTTGAGGGGGGTGGGGGGGGGGGCGCGGGAAACGCTTGCCTTAGGAAAGGACAGTGAAGGGGGCCTGTTCTTCTGCCCCTTGCGTGTAAGCCCCTGGAAGGTATGGCTTCCTCCACCCCCACGGCCCCGTCACTCCGGACCCCACAGCCTGGAGTGACTGAGTCCTCAGAATCTTGCCAGGGCCTCCTCCCCAAGGACGGGATTCCTGGCCAAAGGACGCAGAGCTGGTCCTTTCAGGCCCCCTAAGAGAGGCCTTGACGAAGGAGAAAGTTTCCTGCTGATGAGGAGCAACTTTGTTTTTTTTCTCTTCTGTTTCCTACCGAGAGTCTGGGAGCCACTAAATGCAGCTTGAGCTCGGATCAGGGCTGCTTCTGTCGGCCAGGAAGTCCTAATCACCCACTTCTTAATTCTCTGTAAATAAAGGGGGCAGACCTTGAAGTGCAGCGGGGTGGAAGGGACTGCTGCTTGCACAGAGCCGCTCTTGGGGGGAAGTAAGGGAGATGGCTGGAAATTATTTTCTATTCTGAGAGACCTCGGTGAGGGATGGGGGTGCACGATCCAGACGTGTACCACTCGGGCTCTCCCAGCTGAGGGTAGGTAGGTGGGGAAGGCGGCGGGATGCCGAGGGGAGGGGACACTCGGTAAACAGCAACTGAGCCTAAAGCAAGAGGCCGCAAGCATCCCGAAGTATAGCTAGACCGCCCCGAGGAACACAAAGGGCAGACGCGCACGCACACTTCCAAGTTTTAACACTCGATTTATTTATTTTTGCCTGCTGGAGAAATGTGGTCTCTGGAAGGAAGCTCTTCGGCGTTTAACATTCCTATTATTTTGGCCTCCACACCCGAGCTTTACTAGAGGTAGAGCAAACAAGTTTACAAGGCAAGGGGGTGGAGAGGGTGGACGAGCCCTCTCTCCAATTTAGATTTAGGAAATATCATTCCGGGTGTATATGTAAGTGAAGCCCTGGGCCTCCTCTGAAATGCCCATTAAAATGCAGAGCGAAAGCAATTTTTGATCTCACAGAGTGCTCCTTTCTTGGGAGGTCAGGGCTGGGTCTCAGGGGTTGGTTCGGCGGCCTCTGTAGTGTGAGGAGTGGGTCTGGATCGACTCCGGGTTCCAGACGGCCTGAGCTTCTTGGATGTTTCATTACGTTCCAACTGAGGCTCTTTTGACTTGGCGGGCTAAAGTGACCAGGGGCTTCTCCGGCCTGATCTGAGGGAGTCCTGAGCTGAGGAAAAGGGCCAGGCCGTTTTTCCTTTCTGTTTCTGGCCCAGGCTCGGCTGGCTGAGGAAGGGTTGTAAAGTGTGATGCGTGCCTGTTGTATTAAAGCAGGAATCCGCACCCTCCAAACTTGTTGATTACAGTTCTTGCTCCTTCCCCTCTGCACCCCGTCTCCGTGTGTGTGTCTCTGCGTGGCGCTGCCCGTTAGGCACCCGTTGTTTCCTCTGTTAGCTCTGGTCTTTGAGAAGTGCGAGCTGGCGACCTGCACTCCCCGGGAACCCGGAGTGGCCGGCGGAGACGTCTGCTCCTCCGACTCCTTCAACGAGGACATCGCGGTCTTCGCCAAGCAGGTCCAACCTTCTTGACCCACTCATCCTCCTGCAGCCCCTCACTCCTCCTCCCCTTTCCTCAGAGCTTCACATGAAAGAGGAGGAAAAGGCAGGGACACCCGATCTGTTCCTCCGGCCCAGTCCGCGCTCCACGCCTCCTCCCCATCCCTCAGCCTGGAGGCGAATTGGAAGCGGAGATAAATATGGGTGTTTGTTTTTCCCCCCAGCCAGGAATACAGGGGCTCGACCCTCGAATTAAAGTTGACCTGTTCCTAATCTGGGGCTTGGCCTTTTCCCCCGCCTGCAGCTACTTGAACAAGAATTGGGGATAGGGGCTGTGAGGGACCCGTCAGTGCCCGGGAGGAAAGGAAGCTGGGCGCCTCTCCGGGCGGTCCGCGCCGGGCGCGGAGGTGAGGGAGGCTGAGAGCCACAGCCCTTTGGACAGCAGCATAAGGGGATACCCGGGGTCCGGAGAACGGCCCTGAGTTCCCAGAAACAGCTTAGCTGTTCCAGGTACCCCCTAATGGGGCCAAGGCCAGAAGGCCCTGGTTCTTCTTCAGCGGACCCCACTAATTTAAGGCACTAGTTTATTTCATGTGTTTTACCAAAGCCCCTCTCCTTTTCTCCGCCACTGCACCTCCACCATTCCCGCTCACACCCTACAGTGTAGTCGGTGACAGGGGTGTTCTTCTTTTAAATGGGGTGGCAATTCATGCTGACTTTCCCTGCTTCTTATAGGTTCGCGCCGAAAAGCCACTTTTTTCCTCAAATCCAGAGCTGGACAATTTGGTAAGGCTCACTGTTTCTTGCCTTTCCCCAGCCTGGGCCCTCTCCCTTGCCCAGAAGCACCCACTTTCTCCCCGAGCTCCGGGGAGTTCAGCAGAGCCCTCTTTCGAAGCTCAAGAGCGACAGGGAGGAAGGGAACAGCTCGGAGCCCCCGCAGGGGACATGGGCGTGAGGGGCGGGATGGACGGCAGGGAGAGCGGAGCCCCGGGAGGCCGCAAGCGGGGAGGCAGCGCCGGGAGCGCGAGCGGGGGATGAGTCCCAGGTCTCGGCCCCGGGAGGGAGGCTGCGAGAAGTGAGTTATTTCCTCTGTTTGCCGGGGCAGGCGGCCGAGCCCGGGGCAGCTAACCCGAAGGAAGTAACCGCTGGCGCGGCGGAGGGCGGGCCGGGAAGGTGGGGAGGTGGGGGGGGTGGGGGGGGTGGGGGGGCGGGTGAGGGGCAGGCCAGCGCAGGCCACTTTTAGGTGCGATTCTTTTGCTAATTTGCACGATTTCAATATTAAAAGTACTTAAATCCGCTTTCAAAGGCCCTGCCTCACCATTCATCTTGAGTATTTCCTTCTTTAGTAAGGACAGATTTCGCAGGGTGTGCTGTTCTAAAAAGCTTTCTCTCTCCAAAGAAGCGACTTCTTTTTTTTTTTTTTTCAATTTGGCCTGAGGTCCAGGGAGGGGATGGTTAAAGAGGACTCAGGCGGAGAAAGAAGGCCTGGCCCTAGGAAAGCAGTCCTTACAAATAGCTCAGTGAACATGAGGGCCAAAGATATTAAATGCTTCAACTCAGGTGGAGTCAGATTCCTACCCCGTGGCCAATGAGGCAGAGATGATCAGTAATGACTTGGTTTTTCTGACAATTTCTTGATCTGTGGCTTTTGCTTGGCTTCTTGCCTTTTTCTGCTCCCCAGCCCAATTTTCTCACCACCCCCCAATAGGGACCTCCGAGTCACAGAGCCTTAACTCCACGCTTGAAACTTTTCTTTCAGATGATACAAGCAATACAAGTTCTAAGGTTTCATCTTTTGGAGTTAGAAAAGGTAAGCAGAAAATGACACCCCCCACTTTGAGTTAGCCACTTCTCTCTCCTAGTTGAGTTGAGATTTTTTTTTAACAAACCTCCAGTCTGAGGCATTGAACACCTAGAGATTTTGAGCAACATGTTACCATGTCCTTCCTTCAAACTGCTCCTCGACCCAGGGGCTCAGAGGATGGGTGAATTAGGACAGCCCTGTCTTGTAAAGTGGCCTCCCCCTCCTTTTTTCCCCAGGCATTCAGGATTATTTTGAAATGCAGCAAACCATTTGTATTACTGGACATTCAGCCTGCTTGCGTCTCTATTAGCTCAGCTCACCCTCGGCCCAGAGCGGGCATTAGGTGCAAGCCGAGGGAATCATCCTCGCTGGGGTGTCTTTACATGCTCTGCAGTTCAATCACTTTCCCCTGGAAACATACAAAACTCCTAGCTTATTGAATCGCAAATGCTCATGCTGTTCCCACTTCCAGCGTTCTACCGTTTTGATGTTATCATCAAATTGGATTTTCCTCCTTGGACTCCCAGTCTGAACCCAGTTATTTCCAGTCCTGTTCCTTCTCTCTTTATTGTAACTTGTTGCTCAGGGAAGTCTCCGGAGAATAATATCTGCTGCAACAATTGCTCTATTGTTTCCTTGCCTTCAACTATTACACCCATTAATTAGAGTTAGTTTGGAAGACATGGCACTTTTGCTCTTTCCAAATGTAACCTTGCAAGTTAAGATTTTTTTTTCCCTTTAAAAATGAAACAAAACAATAACAACAACAACAACTACAGGAGCTGAGCCCTCGACCATGACCCTCTTTCTAGGTCCACGAACTGTGTGATAACTTCTGCCACCGGTACATTAGCTGTTTGAAGGGGAAAATGCCTATCGACCTCGTCATTGATGAAAGGGACGGCAGCTCCAAGTCAGATCACGAAGAACTTTCAGGCTCCTCCACAAATCTCGCTGACCATGTAAGTCTGTGAGCTTTTGGCATTCTTTTAAGACCACTGGGCAAAGCTTTTTCTTTTTCTTTTTTTTTTTGGAGCTTGTTATAACATCTAGCTCCACTGACTTAGTTTTCTTTGCGAATGATTTGGTCTCTTTGGGGGTCTTTTTTCTCACTACCTCTGCCATATCTTTCATCTCCGTTTCCCCTTTCTTGGATTCCCTCCTTATTTATGTTGAGAATCAAAAAAAGCAGGGAGTTGATAGAGTCATTTGTGCTCTTAATGTGTAAAGTTTCCTGGATTTGGTGACTTGAGTGTGAGCAAATTGTCTGTTTGATATGGTGACTGCTGCCTTTTCTGCTTTCTCAACTGTGTGTAATCAGTGCATCAGGGATAGAGAGAGGCAAGACAGCTAGCAGGAGGACAGGAGGAGGGAGAGAGAGGATTGAAGGCAAGGGAGAATTGAGGAGGGAGGGCTGACTTCCCAGTCTCTCACAGAGATGACAATCCTGAAAATTATTGGCAATCTTGCATTGCATTAGAAATAAAAGGAGCGCACACATTACAATTCTCAGAGCTTTTGCTCTATAGAAACTTATTGTCAGAATATGGACTTATTGCCAAGTGCCTGAAGCATCTTCATAATAAAAGACAGTAACCTTGATGAAACAATTATTAACAATGTATTACAGAAAGCTGAGGGGAATTGTGAGTGAATAACCATAGGTTAGTGGTTGAATTTTAACACTTAAACAGTTGGTGAATGAGGACGGAGAGTATAGTAAGGAGTGACTGTGTATGGCAGGCCAGAACGGGGGGTTTCTTTCTATTCTCTATGTTTTTAATCCTATTTTGGAACTGATCTAGGGAGTCTGATGCTTTAAAAAAAAAAAAAAGCATATGTAGTGAGACTGAAAATTTGAAAAAGAAGCAAAGAGAAGAAAGATTGCAGCTGGTAGGAGAGGCAAGAGTGGCGAGGTTAAAGAGTGGGTGTGAACAGCAGTTTATTTATAGGAACTCAAGCCTGGGGGTGGGGGACTATAGATTACATTCAATTGAACTCACAACCTAAATGATATAGGCTATAGCCTAATAACTTGGTGGCTGAAATATGACATTTATCCTCTGTGGACTAAACAGGCTTTGAGTCTTGAAGGAAGTTTGTATCATGACCATCACCCCCCAGTCCTGGGTGTTAAGAAGAATGAGTTGAGATGCCTTGTGAATAAACCTGTAAGGTTCTCCTCCCCCTCAAAAAAAGTTTTGAAAATATACCATCATAGATTTTAATTATTAGCCTTTATGCTGTATGAAAAGCCAGCCTAAGAACAAGAGTTAAAAAAAGAAAAGAAAAGAAGAGAAAACCTCAGTTCTGGATGTCCAGTTCTGAGACAGAATAAATACTATGGTATCGAAAGCTCCTGTGCCTATCTTTACTCTTAGCTTTTTCCATCATCACGATGGGGGAAATTTTGGGGAGCTCTTTTGTATACTGAGTGTATTAACTGAAATCAAAAGGCGCAGCAAGCAGCTATGGAAAGTTTATTTGCCGATCTGTGGCTATATGATGTGTGGTTGTGGTCCACGAGGCATGACACTACTTTAGAAATATTTGTTGTTGTTGTCATTTATTTGTTTATTTTCATGGCTTCCTGTTTCTAAATTCATCTGCGTTTTGCACTATTGGGGGAATGGGAAGGAATCTAGTGACAGGGTTTGTAGAATGAGAAGTTCACAGTTGTCTGCAGCCAAAAGCTTTTCTCATGACATTTCTAGGGGTCTCAACTACTTGGTTTTCTAGAGCAGTTTCTTGGCAACTGTTTTTCAAGTGGATGTATGAAACTAGAGCATGCTGATGTTTACATAGAAGAGATAAGATAAACTAGGCTGTTTGGAGTATTGACTGATGGACAATGCCAATTTATGGAACTATTGTAATATTTAAATTATACTCAAGAAGGAAGTTGTACCTAAGAGGACAACACTTTAATAATTTAACAATCATCATCTTTGGATAAAAGAGTCAACCATAACATTTGTTGCTCCTCTTCCTGGCCCCGAATCAAGTAAATATGACAACTGATTTATTTTGAACCCATGAGGGCTTGCCACCTCATTGGGCATCATAATTTAAAGCCTTTTATTTCCTAGAGATCTGAACTATAGCATTTTTACTTCAGCCCCCTGCTATTTGTTTTGAAAGGAAGCAAATAATTTGTTCCACCAGCACACCAAGTGGGAAATGACGAGGTTTGCCACCGACTTGAATGTTACGCGGGAGGTGAGAGAAAACCCTGGAGAGTCGTCACCATTTTTGATATTTTTGAACCATAGGCATATTGATTGTACTCATTTCCGGGCCTCCCTCTACAAGGGAAGCCCTCTTACGCTTCAGCCTCTCCTGTAAGCGCAGCCTCCCTCCACCCCTCAACCACAAAAAAGTGAAAATACCACAGAACCACTACCTGAGAAGTGGTCTGAGTGGGACATTTGCAGCATGTAAATGTGTCCAATTTGAATCTCCAGGTTTATTTTTTCATTTGCTTTGATATGCATATTTAATACATTGCCCCGGGCTGGATCTCATTCGGTGCGCGCTGGTGCAGGGGTGGTGAGGAGCCCCTTCAGAAGGACCCAGACGGTGTGTTGTTTTCTCTGTTTTATCTGTTGGCCGACTATTCTGATCTACTGCGCTTCCTCGTGGTTTTATTTGCACATGAAATGCTGAGAGCATTTCAACTTATTGGCTATGAATAATGACAGCTAAAAAGAAGTGTAGTTTAATTTGTTGTGTGCCAAGGTTTCTCTTGTGGAGGTGACAGTTTGTGACAGCTGTTTGACACCCCCAAAACACATACACCTCTCTCCTTATTAAGTAGTATCAAGCTACATTGTGTGTGTGTGTGTGCACGCGCGCTCGTGTGTGTGTGTGTGTGTGTGTGTGTGTGTGTGTGTGTGTGGGTGTGTGTGTTTAAGGAAGGATAGGGCAAGGAGAGAGAAAGAGAGTGAGAGAGAAAAAAGAAAGAATAAGTGTGTAATTCTGTGTAGTGGGAAGCAGAGAGAGAAGCATCAGGAGTAAAATATTAGGTACCAAAATAGCTTTTGATTTTCTTATTAAAAATGTTGAAAATAGAAATGAATAAAAGTAATTGATAGAAATATCTTGAAAGCAAGTATTTTTGGCAGACTTTTAAGAATGAGTTGTAAATACCGTTACTTAGCAAATCAGGCTGTTGTCATGCTGATTTCACATTTTGTAATTTGATGTCAATAATCTGATGTAACATAGATGAATTAGAAAAAGACAAACATGATGTCTTACCTTCCATGTGTTACACGCAGTAAAGATACTGAATTTGTTCATTGATTACTGACACTTACATTACGGGCATAGTGATAAAAGGAAGTTTGGAATTAAATAGGCAATAAAATTTGCAACATTGGCTACTTTTTGTCGTGTTTAGGAAATTCATAATGAATGCTTCTATTTTTAATATTATAATGTACGTTATCTTATACTCTTATAAGAGTAATTGTTATAGGTAGGAAATAGCTATTATAGTATTCTTTGGAGTACTGGGGAGAAAAAAATATGATGGTGAAAGGAAATAGAACTCTATTTTCCAGCTGCAGTTCATGTTAAGTTTCCCAGACATTCAAATTTATTATGTTTAAAGTAAACATGTCAAGACACCAATTCTTTAAAAAAGTTTCAACCTGAAAACTGTTGTGGAATAATCATGCTTTTCCTAGCCTGTAGAATTTCTGAATAATAGATGATAGCCACATTTTCTACTTTACATAATTTTAGACCAAATCTTTAAATCTGATGCAAACAAATGAAATATATCTTTATGTAAAGATATGTAAACATATCTTTAGATCAAGTTTAGATAAATGAAATATATTTGTTTGCAATATATTTTCTGAGCTAAGTTCTATTTGCCTGATGTGCATACAGTTATATTGTTATTCCTAGTTAATGTTCACAAAGAGCTGCATTTTATTTTTTTTGCATGAATTAAGTAACGGGAAGAAAGTACAACTGATAGAATTAACAGTGGATGACAGGTGCCTTAAAATTAGCTGGCTCTGATAACATAATTAATAAAAGAAAAATTATTTTAATTTCTATGTTGAAAGCTGTACTTTAAGTGAAAATATATTGTGTTTTCTTATGTATCTCTGAATACATCACGTTTATTTATGTCTATGCAGTTTTAAAAAATAAGTTAGGTCAGAGGAGAGAATGCCCTTGTTCCTGACAGAATACCGGCAATCGTCTATAGATAAATTCTATTACTACCTGAAAAATTAGTGGGGAGTAGGCAGCGAGGAGAGAAATAGGTTTAAGTGATAGGTCTATAGAATATCAAGGGGAAATAATTGGATTTGAAAATAATATTAATAAAATGAGTGATTTATGTTATCAGATAGTTTCTTAGGTTCTAGTGTGATGTCAGACCTTACAGTATGATACCCAAGGCCTCCAGGGACCCATTCCGCGGAAGTTCTCTCTCTCAGCTCTGTCCACCAACTCAAGGAGACATGGCCGGGGGCATGGGTTTTCTCTCGTTGTTGTTGTGTAGTTTCCGGTGGTTGATAGCTTTTCTGTCAATTTCCCATCAACAATAATTATATTATGTAAATCGTTTAAATTGTGCAGTTGGAGTATATTTTCAGTGTAACTGTGATGAGATGAAATTAAGCAAAAGTGCACCTGACAACCCCAGATATCACTATCAGATTAAAAACTTGATATTTTAAGCATTCATTTTCCTCTTTTTTTCAGACTGAATGTTCTATGGAACATCCCAATACAATTCAGGATTATAGGAGACGTTTGATAATATGACAGTACACCAACAATGCAGGAAATTTCTATCTTCTCTAAAAGTTGCTCCATTAAATGGAGGAATCATTTGCAAGAGAACTTGCTGCTTCTGTGAGCGTTGCTCATATATTAATTCCCAAAGCTTAATAGAGGGTGGAAGCTGGGAGATGAGGGAAAGACCCCAGCTCTATTTACATTTTTAAAGAGTGAGCCCATATTCTGAAAGCACACACAGTTCTCCTGAGTTCTTATGTCAACTTTAGAATAACAAAGTTGAAATTCCAACATTTTTTTCAAGCCAGACAATTAACATTTTTAACTTTTGTAGGCTTAGCTACATCAAGATAGAAGTTTTCATCTTATTTTAAAAAATAGTTTTTGCATAATGTGAATTAGGGGTTAAAACATAATAAAGTCATAGGAAATGTGTAACATTAATTATGTGGACTGATACAAGCATATCTTGCCTTTGTTGTTTAAACATATGGAGTCGAATTAGTTTTGCATGCTCCATTTGCTGATTAAAATATCTCTATATATATTTAAGATTACTTCCTACCTATGAGCACATACTCTGAATTACTTTACTGTATTTTCGAAGTTCATAAATAATTTTTGGCTTGGAGTTATATCATATTTTACTTGTATAGGTTCTAGAAAGTCAAATGCTTATTTTAAAGTATTTTTTAATACTAGGAATAAGAAGCGCAAATTACCTTAGGGATTATCTTGTCTAACTTCTTAATTTTAAAGAGATAGAGGAAACAAGTCCCAAAGAAATGAAGTCCATCACTTGCGTAAGGTCACATGATCAGTTAGAGGTGGCACCCTAGAGGCATCCTTCCAGTCTCATGCTCTCTCTCTTATACCACATCCACCTTTTCATTTGAATCACCTTGTCATTTGGGGTCTAAGATGAGTTTCACATGATTTTAGCTGGAACTTGCGTTTAGTATTGCTTTTTTTAGTCCTTGAAGCCTAATATATTTTACTTCCCGGCTCCATTTTGTACTTATTTAGAAACACTTTTACGTTGACTTCACTGTCTTTTTGCTATGGAAGGACTGTGAGCTGTGTGGAATCATCTAAACAGGGAAATGCCACCAATTCACCAGGACTTATTAAGTGCTATCCTATAGGCAGATCCCCCACAGAAATGCCATAGTGGTGCAAAATGTTCCAATTTCCACCATATCTGCAACCTCAACAAAAGAGGCACACATATGATTTGCTTCCTGTGCCTGGAGACTCCTGTCCTTTCTATGCTCTTGCCTAGATTTAGCAAAATTCAATGATGGTGCCAAATCAATTTCTTTTTTTTTTTTTAACTTTCAAGGGAGAAAACACTGGCAGAGTTGTGTTTTCCAGGGAAAGCTGTGTGTAAATGAGAAACAGAGGAGAGCTGCAGAGTGATCTCCTGTGGGCCCGCTACTACAAGCTCTCCCCATCTTGTCTCCTGCTTTTATATTAATTACAACTTGCATTATCAGCTGTGAGTCTGTAGCCCAGCAAATAGAAAATTCTGCCCCTGGAGACCTAGCTTCTTGTATCTATTTTCCGTCTCCTTCTATTGTGCTCCACTCGGTAGTCACTGCTTTTCTCCTGCTAATACTGCTCTTTAACGCAATTACGAAAGAGCAAGAGGAGTACCATATTTGACTCCCAATTATTAAAGCCACTGGGAATAGAAACATGTTCAGTCCTTGCCCTCGGGTGTCTTCATGATACCTTTGGCTGAAGAACAGGACGTATATTGTGGAATGCGTATAACCGAATGCTCACCCACGTGCATGCACACAGAGCATTTCTCTTTATTTTTCTACATACGTCATGGTTTTACATGCTTTCATATGCCACTATGGTTTCAAGATTCACTAAACTTCTGCATCTAATTTGGTAGAAAGCCAGGCAGTTATTCTTGAAGGATGTAAACTTGGAAACTATCTAGGGAGGGAAAAAAAAGAAGAAAGGAGTTGTGATATAAACAAATATTTCGATTTAAGAAAAAACGGTGTTATGAGTAATGGAATATATTTGATCTCTTATGTAGATTACAATTTTTTTATGACCAAAGAGCTAGCGATGTTTTATTTTTTTATTGACCAGATTATCAATATTCATCTTTGTATGTGATCGTCACCATGGTGTGGCTGAATATGACAACTTTGGGGTAACTCTTCAGCCTTGAAACCCCAGAGGGATTTATCTGTTTTTTCTGCTTTCAAGTTGTGTGAGTATCATGGTGCCCCTTAGTTTGTGTCAGTCTCTCAGATTAGATCATAATGCTTGAGACACTCTATGGAAATAAACATCTTATGACACTTTTTGAGGAGAGCGTTTCTGAGGATGTGAGGGAGAAAAGAGGGAAGAGGCAGGGGCATGCTGGGCTAGGTAGTGAACTTAAGCAAATTTCAGGACTGGGCTGAAAACCGAAGACCCAGTTCATTTGCAGGAACCAGCTGCTCTAAAAGGAGTATTTGCTTCTGTAGCTTATTTTCACCCTTTTACTTTAGAAAACATCTCCTCCAGAAAACCATTAAAAAAAATAGACTGGATTATAAATTAATGAGGCCTGACTTTAAAACTCAGTACAGGTTTGACCGATAAGGATACACCAGTATTTTCAGTTGCAGGAAGTCCTTCTGAGCGATCCTTTCAAATCACTATAGTGCCCAAACAGAAAGACTCGCTCCAGCTTCATTTGAACGATTATATAATAGCTATTGGATGACATTTGCCTTAAAACGTAGTTGAGGTGTTAGTGGTTAATTATTGTAATTTTCATGAGGGGTAAGGAGCTTTTATAGCAGGCAGCTTAATAAAAAGCCCGCAGTGCATAAAATTAACATCACTTGCTGTGTACACGGAAAAGTTTAGCTTAGGTGAATGTGTTACGGTGATGGCATTTTCTGAGAGAAGGCTCCAGCCAGCGTTGTTGCAGGACGAAACTCAGACCATGCTATTGTTTCTTTCCTTTTTTTCATGTAATTTGTCTAGCTCTTTATCTGATTCCCATCCGGCAAACAGCTGACACGCAGAGGCTGCAAAACTTGAAGAAGCTCTGTATGCTGTTTGCCTTTAGCTGCAAACTATTGGAGTGGTTTGTAACTTGGATGAAAAGAAAGCTCACAGGCCTGACTTTGTCTTAACACAGGCAACAGAGAACCTGGGTCTCATTTTATTCTACTCAACTTCATTCCCTAGTCTACTTTCTAAAACATAGCCTTCCTTTGGACATCTATACCTGTGCCATATGTACAGTCACGAAATTTCTGCTTAGGGTTTTCACTTGCAGTCACTTCTTTGCCTGATGGCAGTACCAGTAGCATTATTTGATATAGATGTTTTTAATCCATAGAGCTTTGGGTCATTTCATCATCCATCAAAATGCTAAATATTAATTTATAGTTAGTTTGGAGCAGATCTGTAGAGGAAAAAAAAAAAATAAGTTTTTTGTGGTTATTGTTCCAAACAAGAATAGTCCTCTATTTTCTCTCACCTTAGTATCGTGATTTTATTTTGGTAACATTTTATGTGCTATATGTAAATTATAGAGTTGATGTTGAGGAAAATGATGGACTGATTTTTTTCTAGATAAACTGTATATAATGACAACAGCAAGATTGCTTTCAGATGGGCAAGATGTTGCTTGTTGCCTATAGGCATGTCGGTCTGCCTGAATCCTTATTTACCAATTTTTCTAAGAAGAAATGGTGTACTTTGAGAGACTGATTTTTTAAAAATTTTGCGCCCAAAGAATTTCCCCGCAAAAAATTCGCCTGCCTGTAGATCTGTGGGCTTCGGTGAAGTTGTCGCATACAGGTGGCAAATGTGCAGCCCTGGCCTTCAGGCTAGTCTGTTTCATGTGCTGTTCCTACTCTCTGTTTCTGCCAGAGGAAATTCCATCTCTTGCCTGCCTTCATGTGGTGCTGATAAAGTCCTTCCTGTACATTAGAATTCCTGTTTTCCTTTAAGCAACAGCAGGGTATTGGGAATGACCAGGAAAGGGGAGGAGGAACAGAAGAAGAATACACTCAGCAAAGTAGCATGAGCTATAACTCTCGGTTTGCCTCACGTGTCCTCTGAAACCAGAAAAAAGCACTGCTCTATGAATTTAAAGTTTCCGTGGAGCTCACGTGAAAGCCCTATCCAGTTTATTAGATGGCTAACAGTTCAGAGCTGTTTCATTTTGTTGTTGCTCTCTGTGTAAATGAAAGCAGAATTGATCAGTCATTAGGTATTGATGCAGTGATTAATATCATTGTATCTATGGGCTGGGTAATCAGATGGTGACAATTTTGAGAGTTCATTCAGGCTGTTGTAGGGCAATGCATGTGGAAGTTACAAAGGGCTGCCCCATACATTCTTGAGTCTGTGATTTTTTTTAAGGGAGTCATTGAGTTTGGTAGATGTTAATGTTCTGAAGTATTTAGTATCTAAGAGCATTGAGACCTGTTTCTTGGAAGAGAGTGCCCTAATTAAGATAGCAGAGTGAAAATGACTTTTAGATTTTTAAGTAGGTTTTTCTAACTTTTAAAATGAACTTTATTGAGGTATAGTTTGTATATAATAAAATGCACTCATTTTAAGTGTTGATTTCAATTAACAAATGTATACACTAATGTCACCATCACCTCATCAAGATGCTGGAGCACCTTTTCTTCTTTCCGGTACCTATTGCTGAAAAGACAACATAAGATCCGGCAACGTGGCATCTATATTTGCCTAGTTCTACAAATACTAATATGTATACATTTTTTGTCTCTCTCTGCACTTTTCCTCTTGGTTCCTCAATTGCGGCTGAAATGGTAACTGTGGAAAAATTCCTTGGCCTCCTGACATCAGAATCCTGCATCTTGGCGAGACCACGATGATGCCACCTCCACCCACTCAGCAGGCACCCCAGGGCCCTCCAGTGGGGGCCATGCTTCCCAGAGTGGAGACAACAGCAGTGAGCAAGGTAAAAGGTCAAGCATTTTCCTTGTGCAAAGTAGGCATGACTAAAATAACTTCAGTATTTTGCGATATCAGTACATCCGCCTCCTCATAAACAGGAGAGTGGCAGGTTAGGGAGTATAATCAGCTGCTGTTTAGGGAGACAGTATTTCCTCTCCTTAACTTACCTTATTTAAAAAAAAAAAAATCAAAGTGAGATGTCTAATCTTTAAGTAGGCATTGCAATAACAATTGATTAGTTCTGCCAATTCTTTTACAAATTTGGTTATCTACACTTTACTTCTGTGTGCGTAGGTAAATAGAATGACAGATCTACTTTCCTGCTATGATGTAGTAGTTTGAATTATGCTATAAATGGGATATTTTGTTTGTAATATCAACTATAAGAGTTTTCTATAATCAAGCAACGATGCCTCTAAAGCACATACGATGCAAAAATCTGTTCTCATTAACTCCGGAAGTACTGCGCGCATTTTACGTGGAATCTTATCTTCAGAAGATGGATTTTGAAATTCTTAGATTATTTGTCCCCATTTCCATTCAGCTGACTGGTGACTTTTGTTGCAAATCCTAAAAATTAGAATAATCAGAGAGCAAGGGGGTCATCAACTGCAGATGACAAGGAAGCCTAGTGTGATTTATAATAAATTTTACCATTTAAAACTCACCTACTGCACAGAAAGCAATTAGATATTGGTAGGGATGACTCGTCTATGGCTAAAATGATAATTTAAAGGAAGATGCATTATTGAGTGTGGGCCAGGAAAGTGTATAGATTTTACTTTTTAATATTTTACATTAGATGGTGTCTGATCTCCTAGGTCTATTTCATCTCTATTATGACTGTGTTTATGGCCACAATATTTAAGCATTAGACGGTCTTCCAAGTAAGGGACAGTTTAACAGCTTGAGCTGAAGTTATATATGCCATTTAAAAGAGGGTGGCTGAGGTAGGGTGAGTGCCTTCCCTCCAAGTTTCTGGCCAGAGATTTTTTTGGATTTCTAGTATTCTAGAAGAGTCTAGAGAAATGTCCTTTCTAGGATGCCATGAACTTGTGAATGGGTGCAAATTAGAATCTAGGTTTAAGAAAGTTGCAACTAACACAGAAATGAATACCATCACCTCGTAAATTGTGGAAGAGCTCGTAAATTGTATCTATTTAGGCTTTATATATTGTTTTCTTAGATCAGTTAGATTGTACATAAGAAAACTAAACTATAAGGCATTTTGAAGATGACATGTACATAAATTCAATGGATCTGCAATGCAATGGCTTAATTGTGGGTCCGTATCATGATGATAGACTTCTCAGGGTAGTTAAATCTGAAAAGTTTTCTATGACTCCACCTTCCCTACCATCCCAAATTGCTGTGACACAAAGGGTGAAATGCACCTATTAATAAAAACAAAACACCCTAAACATTGAACGCAAGAGGGGGAAAGGAGAAGCAGACTTAATGGTCTAATGAGGCTATCTTCCAAAGCCTCGTTGTGTGTGAGGCTCGCTTTGACCTTTCACTTTGCTCAGGAGCCCAGCGCTTCATTTTTCACATTCTTGCAATTACGTTAACGCTTCAAGCATTTCTGACTCCAAGTCAGCTAGCAACACCAGGCATAACTCAACACTGTGAGTTTTTCTCCTCTCTGTAGATTCATTAACAGGTCACCAAGGTCCCAACTGAAATTTAAAACTGACTGGTTCTGTTGGGTTGGTTGAGTTATGGCAAGGGAGATAGCAGGCAAGGACCAGAGCAGGGGAGGGGGAGAGAGAAGACCCTGGGCTTTGGAGCAGAGAATAGTTGTGGCAGCGAGCAAAGCATGGGGTTTTATCATGTTGGTTAGTTTTATTTGGTTGCTTTGGGTTTTTTTTTTTTTTTTTCTGGTCAGGAAAGAGAAAAGCTCTGGGACTGATACAGCGGGTAAAAACAATACCCATAAACCTCTGTGTTGTGGGTAGCCGCACCCACTTATCCGATGTTGAAGGATTTGATCCCTGTAGGATTCTGTTCCTTTAATCATATCTCTGTGGGATTAAAGAATGGACACGGTAGCTTATGTGTATGAGTACTAGGAAGTCAGTCATTTTACTGTATTAAAGTGTGAGGGATAAAAAAAGTTATGATTCCTATAAAATGGAGAACGTTTTGGCATCGAGAGTTTCCTACCTGGCTTCCACATCAATGGTTCCAAACACATGTTGAAGGGTATTCTGTTTTTTACAGCAGAGTTTAAATTTTGAAAACCAGGCAAGTCTATCTTGTCATACTCGTGCCCATATTAGCCTTTTAAACATGTTTTCAAGGCATTTTGAGATTTTGTCCCACCCAATTGTCCAGAGTAGTTTTCTGAGGGAAAGATTAATTATCTGCTTCTGGGCAAAGTCAACAGAGATATTGACTGAAATCGCATATGCTTATCCTAGGTTAAATCTTAGGGTTGATGTATAATGGAAAACCTGGGAGGGAAATTTATGTTCTTCGTATTAAATATGTTATAATGTTTCTTTGGAAACCAAGTTTTTAGTTTAGAAAAGAGTTTTCTTGCTTATTCAGAATTTATTAGCACAACAGGCATATGGAAAACTGTAAAACGATTCAGTTTCAAAACAAATTATGATAAACAGAAAAAATAGGGAGGAATTGTACTAAATACAGTGTTTTCATACACATTTTAAATTAAACTTTAATAGCCATATGCTATAAAACAATACATGCATTTATGTTGCTTTATAATTCTTGTGAATATTTCTCCTAAGATGATTCATACAAATCTTTACTTTGGAACCTAAAAATACCTTATTTTATGACTTGATAGTGAAAGAGCTACCGTTACACAGGTGAAAGGTCACCTTTTCCTCCTCCGTGTTTGTGCAACAAACGGAGAGAAGGGGGAAAAATCATGTCTTTAAAATATTGTAAGAAACAAACTTGGTAAAATGTAAAAGCTGACTTTACTGTATCTTTCAAATAGCACATGCCTAGCAGGAAACTATATAAATATGAACCAGACTTTCATTCACTCTGATTTCTTTTGCTAAAAGAAGCCAGAGGGATGGAGTTTGTCTTGCTAGTCACATTAAAACGAAGAAAAAAAAATCTAGTTTTTCAGAGATAAAATTAGGGTGTAGACTGGGAGCTCTGGGGAAGTAACTGGCCCCCTTTGTGTCTGGCTTCCCATAAGTAAAATGGGGCTTGATAATAAGGCTTGGGGTCCCTAATTCTCTACCTGCTGAGTCAAAAGCTGCTTTGTATTTCATTGTGTATTTTGCCAGAGTAAAGACTAGGAAGCAGCCCCCTTGTTCATAGAGCACTTTGAGAGCCTTAGATGAAAGGCACAATATATGTACAAAGTATTATTATTATTGATGGGTTTGTGTAACTCCCATTAACGCTGATGGGAGTTACGCATGTGAATTGGCAAGAGACTAGACCCCTCAGTGTTTAGAGCACATGAAATTTACATTTTTTCCAGTGCTGTAATTGAGATGTTGACAAATTGGAGAATATTGATGAGCCTTTGTTTTAAGTATTTCGTGCCAAGTTTGTTTTATTTTTCCTGGTTTGAACAATGGTATGGGTTCAGCAGCAATGAATAAAAAGGGTAGAGTAAAGATAACTTTGTATTTCAATATTTTGATGTGCCAATATGAAATAAATTGTCTTAGGCAAATGGAATATGCTGTTTTAATCATTAGCTATGCATGAAAGAAAAATTGATGTTGACATCTTTGCTGTAAAATCGTTGTAATGGGGCCTTCCTTACAATTCATTTTTGTAAAATTCATTTTGTACATTTTGCAGCAATTGAACAATCCCTGCACTGTGAATAGGCAGGATTCCCAGAAATACCGAGACAGTTGGCCCAGTAACTGCTGAGCTCACACTGCACACCACACGCACGTTAACCATGCTGTTGCCAGACCCAGTTTAACCTAAATACATTAAGATTCTAGCATCTATATGTCTCTAATCTTTCAGGACACAAGGCTGTATAAGCCAGCATAGTTCCCCTCAACTCTGCTACCTACCAAGCCCCTCCATCAATGTTCCCATCTATCATCCAGGCAATGAGACTAGAATTTCATAGCTAGGTATTTATTTATCTATTATACAGTTCTTTAGCAATCATGGTGTTGGAATCTAAAAATACTCCCTTTGTATTGAATGTAAGTGTTTATAGGTAAGCAAGGATCTAAAATAGTATTGCACTTTTGAGTTATATAAGGTGTGAAATAGTATTCTCCCCCGCCAAAATATTCCAGTTATAGGTTTAAAGGAGGGGGAAAAAACCTCAAACCCACTTACGGTGGGTCCTGAATATGTTCTACTGGGATTTCTTATTCAGTCTAGGAAAACTCTGTCAATGGAATGTTTTCATAGTGGCGGCAATCTCTTTAAAATAACCCTAAAAACAATATGACAGATGCCATCTGGCATAATCTTTTGCTAGTTGCTTTTAACTTTTATTTTTCCTAGAGCTAAGTTCATCTAAAACTGGTCACTTACTGTTATGATAAATACAGTGACATTTCTTTTCCTTCCTGTCCTCCTAATTGTATCAAAAAATTCTCTGAGACTGTGATTGATAACGGAACATTGTCACAGAAGCAGCTGTGGTATATAGAATATTTATGTTGCATTTTCATTCTCTCCCCCTGCCCCCAAATAAAGTAAAAAAGAATACCATCATTTAACCATCAGCAAACATCCAAATAATTTCTGTTGATTTTCTTAGGAGTTTTTAGGATAGGAACCATTAGAAATAAAATTAAACTCTTCTAATAAATAAATGCTCTAGGAACATGTAATGGTGCCCATAAATGCTTAAAAGCTTTCTATAATTGCTGTTAATTTTGAGTAATTTCTTCCTATATGTATCAACTTACTTGAAAAACCCGGAGTTGGGATTTCTAGATTTTTTTTAACTTAGTCATGTAAAGGGATGTCTCCTGATGCCAGTTAGAGTTTAATTTAGAGTAGTAATTAAACTTGAATACTGCCTCATAAACAAAAGATAAACAATAAACCAGCCACGTTCCCTGCTGTTTCATAGCTTTCTTTCCCAGATGTTTTAGCCTGATAATTTTTACACAGTGAACTACCTAACATGGAGTTGTGTGGACAGAGGTTGCAAATGAGGGGTTTTTTTGGTAATCCTTTTTTCCCCTCCAAGAAGCAAAATGCAGAGGATTTTCCACTATTTAGATCTTTTAAAATTCTGATCAAATAAATACTTAGTGCAGATGCGCTTTAGAGATAACTAGGTCTTTCTCTTAGCTATTGTTTATTTTTTTCTTCAAAACTAATCTTGTCATGAATGTCTTTTGCGTTTCATAATGTAGAGAGGAACGTATTTTGTTTAAGTAAAATCTTGATACACACTAAGTCAGAGAAAGAAAAGCTTGACAATGGAAAAAAATTTTTTCACCCTTTTTCCCCCCGCTTTCCACCCGGCTGCATCCCCCCCATGACCAGCGGTACTTTCTGTCTATACCCTTCGTTGGCTACCAGAGCTTCTCTGTCCAGTTCTGGACCCTTCCCCTGTCAGCCATGATCTTTCTAATTGTCAGGTACTAGTCAGCCGTTCAATGCAGAAGCCATGTTATTTTCACTGGGTGGGGTAATTACTGAAAGCTGAGAATAGCTCCACTAAAGACAGAGGGATACTTTCATGATCCCATTAGCATAAGAGTGGGTAAATTATTCATGCCAAGTGAGGATTCTATGGGGAAAAGTATAGTTAATGCACATAGTTTTTAAATGTATCCCTTTCTGCTCTGAGACTAAATTCTTGTTGGAATCAGTTCTCAGACATTTACGGGAAAGCTCTGGTGGCGTGTTAGATGCAGTTCATCTCTCTCTGTTTGCAGCGCTCTCAATAGAGACCATCTGGCAAAGATCCAAAAGGTGATTAAACAAAATGATCAGCTCTTGTTGCTGTGTTACATGTCCAATACTCCGGATTAAAAAACATGACCCACGACAGTCAAGCTAACGTCATTCCGCTCCCCCTTCCCCCTCCCCTTTCCGTATAAGAATTCAGATGGTCCACAAATGTGTGTGCCATCTTTGTGTCCTTATGGCCCATAATCAGGAACAGGTTGTGCAAATGGCTCTTTCTGTAGCACTGTCTGTTCCAGCAGCATAGAAGCATTTCATATTAATTGGGTCAGTCTAATATTCATATTGACATGGGGAAAAATTACTACAATTTATTCTTATAGCAGACAATGAATATGTGTGCTTTCTGCCATGAGGGAAGTGAAATCTGACAACTGGCTTGTGCAACTGATTAATTTTTCTGGAAACTGGAGGAAATCAAAGCATGAAAAACTGTCATTCTCTGAAAACAGTACACAACCCTTTGTAACTAAACAAAATGGATTGGGGGGGCTTTCGGGGATCTTGTGGAAATGAGCTCCGGTTTTAATGCCATAATCAGGGATGAATTTACAGTGCCATTCAGAGGAGTCCTCCCTCCCCATAAACAAGCTGATAATCTCAGGGAAGCTGACTTCCAATTAGCTTTTCCTTCCCTCACACGGATCAGGGTGTTTATATGTCCTCCTTAAGCTTTAACATGTCACTACTGAGTTGGTACATCTCCTGTCACGTTCCAAAGTTTGGAAATAACATGTTTTATTATGAGGAAATCCTGCTAATAAGCAAGGTAATTTTCAACCAATCATTTCACGATTGAGTTAAGGTAAAAATGCCAAGATCTGTGACTAAGGGACAGATGTATCTTATCTTTGGGGGTTTGTACCAAATGCCAAGTAGAAATATAAATTGAACAAACCAGACATTGTGAGGAAGTGATTGAAGAAATATTGAGATGAAATCTTGGAATGAACTATATATGTATATTTATAACAATGCTGTAAATTGCTTACATGTCACATTTGCATAAGCCTGAACTCTGATTTTATTAGGGGGCATTTCATGTATATTAGTGAAGGTATTCAAAACACGAGACTATTATTAGGTGATCCAGAGATTATGCCTGACCATTTAATGTTGTGGAAATAGGGTATGACTGATATTAAAGGATGAATTTGAGTGCAAATGTCAAGAAAAGATAAAGAAGAAAGCAGAAAGAGAAAAAATTTTTGAAACATCATCAGTCCTTGTCAGTTCCCCTTTCTAGGGGAGGATAAAGCAGTAGGTTAGAAATACAGTGGGCACAGGACTCAGGGAGGGGAAGTGAGGTTCCCCTTGAGTCAGTGCAGTGTGGCAGATGAAAAGGACTTGCATAGCCTTGGGGGTCTTAAGGCTATTATAGGGCAACTCATGCTCTGTTATCATGCTGATTTTTCAATTGATTTTTGGCTGAACAGTACTTGTTGGAGCCCTCCAGAGCATCAAACACAGCCTGATGGTGCTATACATTGTAATACACGTGTTCTAGTTTTCCCTTCATTGTCTGTACTTTGCTTGGGAAGAATAGTCTATAATGACGCCATGTTATTTTTCCCCCTTCCTCTGTCTTTCTTATTTCTACCCTCAGAGAGTTTCTTGAAATTCTTATTGTTTTTCTTGAGCCGGGGTTGTGGGAGACTAACTTTTTATTCATCTTCCTATGTTGACATTTGGTTTTAATTTGGCCTTTAAAAATATTTTGATGTCACAGCAGACAATAATATAAACCATTTTTTGTCTACCAAATTTATCCCTCGGTAGTCTTGAGCTGTTCGCTCCCTTTCTGCTGACCAGCAAGAAGATAACTGGGATTTCACTAAAATCAAATTCCTCATTAAAAGGAAATGAACCATTTTAGAATCCTGTCTATACAGCAGTAAGGTCCCTCAGCTTGCTCAAAAGCCAGGTCTTGAAAAGGGACAAAAGGGAGGGAGACCGAGAGGAACAGTGTCCCTGCCTCTTTTCTGCCTAGGAAATTCTTACTGATGAAAACTCAGTCGCAATGTCATCTACTCCAAGAAGCCTTCCTGATTTGCCCAGGCATCAGCCAGCGTTCCCTTCTCTGCACCCCGGTGGCACTCTCTCCCTCTGTTATAGACTCGTTCATATTTTGTGTTGTAATTGCTTGGTTACTGGTCTCTCTCCCTGCTTTTCCAAGGCAGGGATTAACACTTATTCAATTATCTAGCAATAATAGGTCCGCTTTTGAATCAATAAACAAGATCCACAGATTTCACTTTTTTGTCATTTTAAGGTGGACTAATTGGTCAAAACTTTGCACATTATCAGCTCTATGATGTGTGTCTGAGCATAAAGGACACATTGATACATTAGATCAAATCTCATTACAATCTTAAGAGACAATAAAAATTATTTTCTTTTACTAAAATTTTGTTGTGTACAACACTGCCTTAAGTCAGTCAACAGACCATCAGTTCAAACTTCGAATTTCTTTCAGTTATAGGTAGGTTCTTAAACTTTAGATTTGTGTTTTAAGATACTACTTAACACGAGGGGCCAGCCCAGTGGCCTAGCGGTTGGTTAAGTTCTCACGTTCCACTTCGGCGGCAGGAGGTTCACCGGTTCAGATCCCGGGTGCAGACACGGCACAGCTTGGCAAGCCATACTGTGGCAGGCGTCCCACATATAAAGTGGAGGAAGATGGGCACGGATGTTAGGTCAGGGCCAGTCTTCCTCAGCACAAAGAGGAGGATTGGCAGCAGATGTTAGCTCCGGGCTAATCTTCCTCAAAAGAAAAAAAAAAAAGATACTACTTAACATGGGATATGTCTTATTTGTCCTTTAGTGTTGTCTCAAATTATGTACATATGGTCAGAATTTCAAGATGGCACTTCTTTTCATTATGTTGTCTATATAAAAGCAAGTATAGACATGTCTTTTATGTAATGGTGAACCTAATAAGGGAAATTGCTTAATGTGGCAAATAGTTTCCCATGATGAACTCAGCGTCCACTTTGCTTGCACTCCTTGTTGAGGATGAGATTGACCTTGGGGGTAGTCATTGGTCTTCACACACAGGTAAAGAGTCTGGTGGTAATTCTTGAAGTTTTAGGCCCCACATGCTTTTGTTGATTCCCTAACTGTGTCCTCCAGTTTTTCCATAGTTGGCTTTTGAGTAAGTATAATTATTTTGGGTGATGGGACAAAACCTTGTATTGAGCTCTTTTTTATTTGCTTGAGGTTCTGTCTAGAATCTCGGACTGTGAGTCCAGAGGCCCGTGCTCCAGGGCCAAGGTTGCACTAAAAAGGGCACAATTTAGGAGGCAGAGAGACATGGGTTCAAATCCCAGTTTTACTCAACATCTGCTAGATTCAGTTTCTCCACCTGCAAAGTGGGGTAGAAACTCCTCACCCTCGAGCCTGTCCTGGAGATTAGATTAAGTGGGATTCCATGTATTAAGCACATAACATTGCCTGGAACCCACAACTGTTGGTTCCTCTGTTCCCTTGCCCCCGTGCTATGCTGCCACTAATTAGCTCTGTGGCCTTGGATGCATCCCTTAATCAGTTCGGTCTTTTGCTCACCTGTGAAATAGGACTGACTTGGTTGATCTTTTAAATTCAAGCTCCAGGAATCTAATGTTTACATTCATGGGTCTCATTTTTTATTTGTGCATTTTATCTTTTAACGTAGAGAGAGGCTGCAAGTTTTTGTTTTTTTTTTTTAAATCGGGGTGTAACATGAACGTTTTATTTCTTGATTTTACAGGCTAGTTGTAATATGCAGTGAGATAATTTTTTTTCATTTCTTGCTTTTGTTTATGAGGAGAGCCTTTTTCTTCCCGGTCTGGCAAGAAAATAACTAGCCTTTTAGAGTTTATTATCTGAGGATGGTAGAATGTCACAGTAAGGTGTAGGACATCTAAGGTGGTATATTAACATGAGATGACTCTTTAGTCACCTAAGTATGATGTATATTTTGTAAACACAGACCAACCTCTCCGTTATCCATTATCTAATCAATTAGAACGTCTCTCTGTTGGAATTTCTATTTTTCACAAGTAGACTAATAAATGATCATCATTACAGAGGCTGAGACTGTACCTTCCCCTGAAATGCATTCCAGATCATTCCAAAAAGTCTAAATAATTTTCATGAGAATTTCACAGTTAAATATATTCAACCAGGTTCTAATTATTTTTAGACTGCTAATTCATACCAGATTTAACTGATTACCCTTTAGTCAACAGAATATTTGCTTAATCAAAACACTTATTCCTTAACCCTCGCTACCAGCTAGAGATGTTCCTGTGGCCTCAAAACCAAGCATTCATTTTTTTTAGGTTTGAAGATTTACAAAAGTAGACTAGGAGTGTAAAATTTCATATTTCCTCTTCCAACTAACATTTGTAACAAATGCCATCCGCTAAAATAAAACCTCCAAAATTTCTATGTACTAAATGCGAATGATGAAGAAAAGTTGATAAATCATGGATTATTGAAATCTTATGGACATCTTTTTATGACAGATTGTCTTGTACTGGGGCTGATGCGTAGGTACGCACACCTATCTGGAGGCAGGAAGCTCTCAATCTCTCAAGACCTTTTCTGCGTATATGCTGCTTAAATTCAGTACACAAAGATATTCATTGAGTAAGCCATTATGGGAATAAAAATATGGAATCACAAGGGTCCCTGCCATCAATAACTTACCCTCTCCCAGGAGGAGATGGGAGGCACCATGGCGAGTATACTAATAACTCGCATGCAAGGCAGCTATTCAGTTTTAGGGGACGTGGATGGAGACAGGCTTGTTGACTTGGAGGCAGTGTGGTGTACAAAGAATGGCAGCTTCAGAAGCAGGCAGCTCTGAACACCTGTCTGTGCCTTGCCACTTCTAAGCAGCGATTTTTCTGCATGTTAGTTTCTTCATCTGTAAAATGGGAATAATAACTACCTCATAGGGTAATTGTTAGGATTAAATAAGCATTAGCTTTTAAAAAGTCTAGCTTGGTGACTGACTAATGTAGGACTCCAAAAATCTTATCTTCATTCAACATTTATTGACCATGTAATTGGTGTCAAGCCCCATCTTAGATGCTAGAGATACAAAGCTAATAAGATGTGGTATCTCTCCTCTTTATACTCTTTAGTAAGTAACTCATAAATGTAAAGCGATAAATATACATGCTTCTAATGTTGCATATAACATACAGGTTGTAAGGTATTTCAGAAGAGTAGTGATTAATTCTGTCTGAAATATTTGTGGAAGGCTTCACAGAAATGGGGATGTTTTAAAAGGTTTTGATGGCCCTCAGTGGGTGGTTTCCAGGTGAACAAGGTAAGGAGGATATGGCGAGCAGGTGGAAGAGCCAACGCAAAGGCCCAGAAATGCGAAGGGTGGTATCTTCAGAGCAACAAGCAGATTGATATTGTTGTTTGTGAGAGAATGCATGGTGAAGAGGATGACTGGAGGGGCGAGGAGAGGCTGTATGTGAAGATTCGTGTTTACTACGTTAAGGAGCTTATCCTTAATCCTGTAGAGCACTGTTTACCAAACTTTCCTGGCCATAAGTAGCTCCTAAGGGGCATCAAAATACAGATTCCTAGGCAGACCCTAGGCACACAGAATCAGGATTTCCACGGGAGCTCCTGGGAACCTGAAGTTTTAATCCATGCCCCAGGGAAACCCTGCTGATGTGGGGATACCATTAAAGAAATTTAAGCAAGAGGAGTTTATGATGAGATTTACATTTTTAAAAAGGCTCTTTTAGAATGTGGAGAACACATTTGAGGGAAGCAAGACTAAATACAGAATGAGGATTAATAGTCCAGAAGACAGATGAGGGCCGAATTAAGGCAGTGGCAGTAGAGGTGGAGGGGAGAGGACTGATAAAGAGATTATGTGTAGGAGGAAGGGGAGAGGACAGAGGCCAGAATAACACGCAGGCCTCTCCCTTGGCTCTAGAGTTTTCTCTTTGAGTTTCCCTAGAGTTCTCCCTGCCATGAGTTTTGAAATATGGACACCTATCAACCAGTGGAGAAGAGGAGGAAGAGTATTCTGTTTGCACATGCAAAGTTGTTGAAGTAGAAATGTGTGGTGCACGTTGGGTAAATAATGATTCTTTCTGGGGCATAAGGTACTTATGGGCAATGTGGCGTAGTGGTTAAAGAAGTGGCTTCTGGCATTGACACGCCTGCCTTCAAATCCTCAGATCCGTCACTTGTCACGGGCAATCCTCTACTTCATATCTGTAAAATGGGAGTAATAAATAATATCTAATCTAGTAGATTTTGGGGGGTAGGGATTAAATGATGTGGCTTATATAAAATGACAGTAATTTTATACTGGTTCATAGTAAATAATGTTATAAATATTTTTTTATTTAAAAGTTGCTTTTAAACTAGTTGAAAACTGACCCTGTACAACTGACATCATAATGAGGAAGCTGAAAACGAAATCCTGCATTCATATCTAGAAAAGGGAAGTTATGGGATACAGAGGCAGAAGAGCATCTCCCTGCCTTGAGCCTGGCCCTAAGCCCTGCCACTAGCCCCAGGCTCACCTAGTGGAAAGTAATTCCTTTCCTTTGAAGTCCCATTGCACCTTTTTCTGGTTCTCTCTGTGACAATCAGGTTGTCCCTGTACTACGGTATAATTGGTTACATGACCTATTTATTATCCTATTTGACTGTAAGATTCTTGAAGACAGTTTCCACGTCTTCCCCCTCTGCTTTCCATCGTGCTCCGTGGTAACATAGGAAGCCTTCAATAATTATTATTATATATATTTTTTAAAGGAGGACTGAGTCCATAGTGTGAAAGATATTGAATAGCAGGCTGAAGAGTTTGTGCTTGATTTGATAGGTAATAGGGACCTATTGAAGATTTTTGAATGGGGGTAGTGACATAATCGCCTTCCTTTTGAATGCCAGTGATGAATTCTCCACTATGTCTTCCACAGTCAAAATAGCAGACTCGTATGCTTGCCTGAAATACTGTCTATTTGAAAGAGTGGATATTCTTTTGAATGAAGAAGAAGCAAATTTCAAATAGCTTTGAAAAAAATCTTGGACATTCCCTGTAAAGTAATTTAAGCACTTTATTGTAATTGACAAAGGTCTGTGTCTATAACATCATTCCAGGAATGTATACAAGGACGTATTTTTGTAAATTTTTATAGCATTGTTATAATTATTAACAACTAGAAATGACTCAACAGGATTGAGTAAATATATCTTCTTCAATATTTGGAAAACTATGGTTCCAAGGATATTTAAATAGACATTACTTTAAAAAAAAGATAAAAAGGACTTTGTGGTTAAATAGGTTGAAAGCTGGGGTAGAGCAAGGTTTCCTTAGTAGAGGAATTTTCAGATCCTCTAATTTGCTAATGTGCATTTTAAGTCTGCAAGGGGTAGAGACACAGAGCTTCCCAGACTCACTTAACCATTGCAACCCTTTTTGGCATTATCTCTGGAGACCAGTCTTCCTCGGTACACACTATGGAAAACACTGTCCTCGACTGCTTTTTCCTTGAAGTACTTTCAGACAGCATTTAATATCCTAGGGAGTCTTCTTGCATCTTGTATTTAAAAGGTAGGTCAGCATGGGCTCAGGATCAATTTTCAGTAGCGTAAAAAGCAATTTCCTCTATGGTCGGAAGACTCGTGGGCTTCAGCTATACTTGCACAGAATGTTCTGTTAACCCGGCTATCCTTGTAGTTATACTTCACTGTATTAGTCAAACAATGGGCCCTGAATATTCCTTGAGTGTGTGATTCAACGCCAGCACATTTGTTACACCCTCAAAAATGTATAAATGTAGATCCCAGCAGAAGCCTCTTATGAGTTGTATCAATACTTAGTTGGATGCATAGCATATGTTATACTTTCCTTCCCCAAAAGCAAACTTTGTTTCTTCTTTAAAGAGGCCACTGAGTTGAGGCTGGATGGTAAATCCATAGAGGAGGGGTGAGGCGGAGGAGAGAAATCATCTTCCCTCATTTGGGAGTGGATGGCTCGGGCCCTGCTTGCTCCAGATGGTGAGCAATGGACTGGATATACTGCCCACCCATCGAGAAATTTCTAGGAAATAGAAACTGCAAAACCCCAACCTGCCTGCATCTAGTTGTTCTGGGATCTCCATATTAGCAGAATGTTAGAACTGGTTGCCATGAGGCGAGTGTTGTCTCTCCTGGCAATAAAATGTTCTCTGACTCTTCCTTACTGTTGGAGGATGCCGGGAGGCATCACGCTCAGGGGCGTTCAGGAGGTCCAGAATTTCAGTCCCTCTTGGTCATTAGGTAAGGGGCAAGCCTTCTGTGTCCATACATTCTACTCCTGAGCATTGTGGTGGCGTTACCCCTATTAGTGTGTCACCTTCTTTTGGCTGTAGGAGGGAGAATTAGGCTGGGTACGCTTATGTTTCCAATTTCAAAATGAGCAAGCAGAGGTTAGTGGTACAACTGAGACTGTCTTTGCAGTATGGTAAGAAAAAGCCTGATTTTGTCTTGTTGGTCAAGAAGTTTTTTACAAGGTTTTGAACTCTTTCCAACAATTAGCTCCGAAAATTGGAACCCTTCTAAAGAATGTCCTCCTTACTTTATAGAAAGGAACATGGACATATTTGGAGAGCCAATGATCTTTAATACCATTGATCAACTTGCAAACCTGAGAGTAGAAACGTGGGTTTTCTGTTCTTTATTCATCCAGATTTTGATGCTTCTATACACATGAGCTGCACATCCCAGCAGAGTTATCAGCCACTGAATGGATGAGCGTTTTCTCCATGTTTCTTATTCTAAATGGAATTCTAGTTGCTCATTTTCCGCCAGTATAAAACATGAGTTGATTTCAGCTGGCCAAAGAGAATACAAAAATTGGGCCCTGGCTGAAATAAAATTACACTGAAAAGTAATGTGTCAGACATTTTAAAAATTAGAGGAAAAAAATGGTACTGTTACACATTGCTGTATTGCTCCATATGCTGGGCATTTAAGGCAGAAATATCAGGGGAGATTCCCTTTGAACGTTGTCAGGAACCTTAAAACCTGCTGCTTTGTAGGTGGATGGCGAAACCCCTGAGTTCTTGGACCTCCTCCTGCCTCATACAGCATCCTTCTAGAGACAGTAATCTCTGAAGCTGTGACATTTTAACTTTTTCATCTGCACGAGTGTACTTTTTTTAAAAAACTTTTTACTTACTTAAACTTACCAGCCTCTTTTTAGGCATGTTATCTGATAACATTTGCTGAGTTTTTATGGTGCCCTTGACGGCAGGAGGTAAGGAAAACAAAAGCTGAGAAATCAATCTTGATTATGGAGGGTCTGGGGTCGTTCACCTGGTGCTAGCTCTCTAGATCTGCTCTCTGTACCACCCTCAAAGCTAGCTAAGGGCTCTGTACGGTTTGTGATAAGTAGACATTGCTTGAATACATTGTTATTTCAATTTGACAATTGTTTAATAGCTAATAATTTGTAGCAACTTTGTAGATGTTGTTAGTGTTGACTTAGCGTCTCATTCTTCCTTAGGAACGTTAGCACACCAAAAATGGTTGAGTTTGTGAAAGTGTCGGTCACCAAATCTGTGACAGAGTTTTAGGTGGAATTGAGCAGTTAGGCACAAGAAAGCAGGTCCAAGCACATGGCTGGAGATCCTGCCAACTCCTACAGATTTAAGGGAAGTTATAATTCAAAATTCAAAAGCATATAACTTTGTTCTTAGGAGCATGGAGGTAGACCGAGGTCTGAATCCTGACTGTCACACATGGTGTGACCTTAGGTGACGTATTTAACTTCTGTAAGCCTAAATTCTCCCATTTATAAAATGAGAATTACTATACCTATATAGAGATGTTGTGAGAATTAGATGAGATAATATATTTGAAGCTCTAAGTGGTGGGCCAGGCATAGATAATATAACATGCTCCATAATCATATGCATATGGCTGCTGACTCTATTAGTTTGGGATCTATAACTCAAACTTCAAGCCATATCACTTTCCGTGAATTCCTATTTCAGGATACAGTAAAAATAGCTCAAGAAACTTTGCTTTTCTATTTTCCCCTGGTCCTCGTCCTCTCACATAGACATACAAACAGAGATAGGGTTTGTAGGCAAAGGCGGCTCAGGAAAGCGGTGAAAGTCTGGTAGAAGTTTGAGGCGAAAAGTCTCAGTTTCCCCTGCACCATGCTTCGGTGCTAAGTTGAATGCTGTCTCACTCTTCTTTTTTTTTGCACTTTTAAGTTTTATCATCTACCTGAAGGCGAGAATGGAGCGAGTTTAGCTGAGCAGAATCTGCACATGGCTCTTCCAGTTAGCCCATCGAAGGCCCAGTATGGGGTGGCTTTGGGAGGCCCTGAGGTTACGGGCTCAGACTCCAGAGTGGGAGGGCCAGGGCAAGCTTCCAGTCTTAGTCACCTGCAGCCCAGGTTCATACCTTGTAAGGGAGTTTGGTGGAATGAGTGAGGTGATAATGTATGCCTGGCACATAATAACCCCCTATTAAATGTCGGTTGTTCTCCATATTATCATCATCTCTTTAAGCACTCACACACTGACCTAAAATCTCTGTGTGACGAGGATATTGGGGGATTCCTAGGTCTTTTCCAACTCTAACGTGCTGTATCTATTAATTTTAAATAATATCATTCAAAATCCAAATTACATCTACCAAGTGATACTCTCCACTTCTGTTTTTTTGGGGTTTTTTTGAGGAAGATTAGCCCTGAGCTAACTACTGCCAGTCCTCCTCTTTTTTTGCTGAGGAAGACTGGCCCTGAGCTAACATCCATGCCCTTCTTCCTCTACTTTATACGTGGGACGCCTACCACAGCAAGGCGTGCCAAGCGGTGCCATGTCCGCACCCGGGATCCGAACCGGCAAACCCTACATTTCTGTTTTTTAATACATTCTTACGTAGATTTTCATTTAATTCCCCAAGAATTTCACAGGTTTATCCCCCTTTTCTGGATGAGGCAGCTCGGCCTTGAAGAGCGTCAATTACCTCCCTATCACCGTAGAGAAAGGAAACAGAAGAATTAAGACAAGACCACTTAATTTTTCTCCTGTTCTTTACCTGCAAAGTGAATTTTGCATAAAAAGGCACTTGGTTCACAAATGGTGTAAAATTTAATGAAGGCAACTGACTGTCCGGAGAAAGTCATTAAAACCCTCATGTCATCTCTCTAATCAAAAGGCTGCCACCCTTCTATTATTTCTTTATTACAACCTTTTATTTTTATTTCTTCAATTTAAACTGGAACCTGAGCTCTCATATGCCACTTGTTAAACATTTTAAAGCAGTGACTTAGGCTTTCAAAAAGTAATTTCTTTTCCAACTTTTTTTTTCATGTATGTTGGTCGGATCCATAGGGTCAGTCTTTGAGTAGGGAGGGGAGAAGTCAGAAATTAAATCGGCACATTCTAAAGACTTGGTTCTCTTCTTCTTGTACTTAGAAGTGGCAAAGAACACAAGAGGTGAGAACCATAAAATAATGAGACTACTTTTCTTCTAAGATTTGCCAAAACTCTTATTTCATAATCACCAATTTCATATAATTGTAAATAAGTAAATATAAATAAGTAAATAATGCTTATTTGCATTCTACTATTTGCTTTTTGCATCAATGGCTTTGGGGATAATAAGAATTCTGCCACCCAAAGAAAATCTACTAATTCTATTAGTAACATCTCCATCTGGATCAAAAAATTGGAGAATTAGTGAATATTTCATATTGTGGGTTTTGAAAAGATACTTTTGTGTGCATAAAAAAATACTTTCTCGAAAGTGTTCATTCCAATTTCCTTTTTAATTTGCTCACCAACACCACTTAATTACCTCTGCAACCTAATAGAAATGCTCACTAGATGGGCTAAAAAAAAAATTGTCAAGATGATTTATTTTTAGCTGTAAATGGGCTTAGCATCTTGTTTTTATCTGGCTTGAAAATAGAGAAGCAGTAAAACAAAACCGCGCTCTTTAATTGAAAGATACCTCTGCAATATTCAAACCATAGTGTCAGACACAGGTATTGTTCAAATTCTCCAGAGCTCCTGACCTACTTAAAGGTATCCTCCGTATCCTGAGAAAGTTATTTTCTGCCCCACCACAGAATAAAAACCAATCAAGGCTTCCTCTTCTCTTTGGCAATATTTTTTCTCTAAAGGATTTCTTGACACTCTCTTTAGTTCTTGACTTCCAGTACTGTTCCTGACAAATCTCCAGAGATGTATTTCAGTGCATATAGTAGTTTCAAAAGCATGAAGCCACATGCCCACGTCCTATGACCTCATGTTTGTCTGCCATGCACTAGATGAAGTGCTTAAACTACAGCCTGCCCAGGAGCTTCCAGAATTTACATCATGCATTTTTGAAAGGATATACTTTGAATTGGGATCATGTGAGTAGTTCTGATCTCTAGATGACCCAGTCTTGAAAACTTTGACACAATATTAGGTTGTGAGTGATCATAGGAATGAGAATATTAAGCCATAATTTCAAAATCGTCTGGTATGCTATGTTCATAGTTTCCTGTGCTTTTGTAAAGATCTAAAAAGTACATTTGTAAATATCTAGTTATCTTTGCATTCAACATTTCAATGGGAATTAGTTGCCTAAGAAATGATAGCAGACAATAGATAATTTATTCCCTCTTTAGAAATGCACTTGTTTGTTGATTTTTACTCACTGGATTGGGTTTGTGGTTTAAAGAGAAGTTAATCCTGACTTTCTTAAAACCTATAGAGTTTCAGGATTTCTTAAAGACAATGGCCTTTGATACTGCAATCCAATAAAAATTTCCCATGCGTAAGTAATTTCCTATACTTTCTTTTGCTCAAGTTCTGGAACAATCTAGATGGTGTCTACACAGTTAAAATCAAGTTCGGAGTTGACTAATTTTTCAGTTATTTTGCTTAATGAAGATAAAAATCCATATTTCATTTTCCATACCAATAATAAATTAATCTAAATTTGTTTTAATTTCTCAATTCACTTTGTCTGTGTAAACGTGTTATATTGCATCATTTACTTATAAGGATTCCTAATATGGTTCATATAGTCTCTTTTCTTCTAAATTTTTGTAAATGATACAGATTTGGTTTGTTTACAATTGTGGATATTTTCAGTATTACCAACTTATGTATGTTACATCGTTACATAATTATACAAACAGAGATTTCTTATCAGCACTATACTCTAAATATAGTACCTCTGAATTGGCAGTTTGTTTTCATCTCTGAAAATAAATGGACATGTGCAAAGTCATCTTTAATTTCCTAGTTTTCTATTTATTTGATATATTGTATGGAGACACAAATGAGGCATTTTTTTCTCTTTTGATTTCTTAAGTTTAAAAAATAATATTTTACTTGGTTGAGATACTATAACAAGTCATCACTGGATCTTAATATCTGTTCATTCTCTGCTTTTATAAACTAAATATTCTTCTAAGAAATCACTGCCTAACTCACCATGAAATCTGTTTGATCCAGTTTTTCATATGTTGGACATTACACAAATTGTTTTGTTTCATAACTTGACCAGTTCTGGTCTAAGAGCTATTTGACTTAAGCAAGAGTTTTGACTCACATCTTGCAATTCAAGAGTCGTTTGGCTGAAGATGTTTCTTCTCTTTACAGTAGTTATTTTTCATGGCCTCCTTATAATGCGTCATCTGTTATTAGGCAAGAGAAAAACTGATGTGATATGTGAGCTAATTTCTTGTTTAAGAATTTCAAAGAGTGCTATCTGGGATCTGATCATTATCTTTCAGATGCCAGCTTTGTTTAGTACAACATCTTTATTGTAGCCCAAGAGCTACAATACGACAGTACAACGAAAAAAAAGCTAGATCAAGAAAAAGTACTTTTGATATATACGCCCAAATCTGGCAGCAATAGGAGAATCATCATCGTTATCACAGCTAGTATCTGACAACTATTTATGCCAGATATTCTGCTATGTATATTTAGTGTAATTTAATCTTCATAACCTTGCATAGGTTTTTCAGTTGGGAAAAGTGAGGCTTAGAGAAGCTAAGTAACTTTCCTTTCCTTGAATATCTCGAAAGTGGCTGGGCCGAGTTTCTAACTCAGGTCTTTCTGACCCCCAATCCCATGCACTTAACCACTTGACCACTCTCTGTCTACAAGAAGAGGTGTCAATGGTATCAGACACCTGTTGTTATCCCAGAAATTGGGGCTGGAGGTGTTTTCCCCCATCCTGAAAATTTCAGGTGGGTTTTGATATTTTCTGTCATATACCCAGACATTTCTCTAAAGTTGTTTGATGCAATGGTAGGGCATAGCAGCATTGGAGATCAAACTCATTTCTAGAAATCTGCCCTATAAATTCTAATTTGGTGGCAGGTTTCTAATGTATAGGTGGCAGGTTTCATGTATAATCTTGGGAAATTATTGATAGCATATAGAATTGGCATCTGACCACATTCCCTGAAGGCCACACAGAACCCTCCAACATTTTTCTGATATTGTTTCAAGAGTCAGGTGACTGAACAAAGAAAGTTTTCTAAATCGTTATCTTGAAGAATAGGATGATGATGAAGGTACAAAAATCACTGGTTCCCAAATTTCTCATATATTCCAATAAACATATGGTTAGACCAACTGAATTGAAAACCTAACGTTTATTAGAAAATCAGTATGGCACAGAGTAGAACTAAACAGAAGAAGATAGGTTTGGATAAATTCTTCAAATGTCCTTAAGTGTAGATTTCATACCATTTAGTTGTCCTTACCAGGTTAAAATTAGAATTCGTGAAGGATCTGGTTGGAATTTCTCCCAGGTAGTTGCAGAAGATGAACATAGGTATTTATTTTGATTTTAAATATTGACCTGTTCAGTCTCCACGATCATAGGATAAGACCACAAAGTAAGAAGGGACTAAAGTTGCATGTTCCAGACTTCCATGTAAAAGGCTTTCCCTCCGCTTCTTTGACTACATCTTGGGGGTCTACCCTTCCTTCTGTGGCCTTATATTTTTGCAACTAAATCTCTTTATTGATTTCTGCTTCTTATTATTACAACTTTTGTCACTGAAGAAGGGACATTCTCAAGTCATTTTCTAGGCCTACTTTAGCAATCCACTTCTTCTCTAAGAAGACAAGTTAAAATATATAGATACACTGCAATGATAGTTAGTCCCTGCAATTCTTATGCTGGATGGGCATCAGAATTATCCGAAAGACATCAGTAAGAGGAAGGACCAAGTTGTCAGGTTAGTGCCACATGCAAAGTGTGTCGAAATAGAGATCAAAGAGTTCTGCTTCATAGGTCTCACTGGCCCACCCTGGGCATTGGGATCTGTGGAAATTTCTTGTGTCTTTTATTATAACTTGTTGCTGTTGATGCAGAGTGAAAATATTTTAGTGGGCTTCTGAGCAGATCACTGACTCTAAAGTGTCAGGAGCTATAAGTCCTAGTCTCAGCTGTCACTTCCCCTATGTTTTTAAGCAGTTCACTTAGAGAAATAAAATGCCTCGTCTTGAATGTACAAAATTGTATTGACTTCCTTTGTATTCTGCCTACTTCTTTTAAGCAGTTTTGAGATTTTTTTAAAGTTCTTTTACGATGTTTTGTGGCTGCTATTTTATTTACAGTGAGAGATCTAAAGTTTCAAAAGTTAACAGGAAATGCTACACTTTTGAAAAGGGTTTCAGAAAAACTGGTTTGGTGACTATAATTCTAAGCTTCTCCAAACATCTCCCGAAAGGCCCAGAATTCCTGCCTCCTTGTATAGTTTATTTCAGTGAAATAATTTGGTTATTTTAGAATTTGTTTTAAATGTTAACTGTAGGTAGTGAAAGATTTGATGCCAGTTCGGGTCTCTAATGAGGGACTTGACAAGGTAGATGTGGTATAGAGCGACTTCTGAAATATTCTTAATGTGTTTTGAGTTTGGATACCTTTGCAACCAAAGAACCCTAATATGTAGTAGTTTGGTGGTTTTACCTAAAGACCTGTATGTTAAAGGTATTTCACAGATGTGGCGCAGTCGTTGTTTGATGTAGAATTTTATGCATTATAGAGACTAGTCTGCTTCCTGGAGGAGAGATAAATTAGCATCTCTGCCCTTGAACACTTCCACTGTGGGATCATGTGACCTTTTCTTAGGGCATCTTGATATATTGCGATTCTCTAATGTAGCTTCTTCTTAGGAGGCACCCCAGTCGCTTGGGCCCCCATCTCCCAACTGTTTGAGTCCTTACTCCATAGTCACACTTAGAAGAATATTTGTGTGCACCCAGTGGGAAGGCCTGTTTTGCCTTCAGAGACGAAGTGCCTGCAGCTGAAGTCCTATGATCAAGAGAGGTAGTAATAGGTATGAAAAATGTAGATGTGGATAGTCACACCACCTAGGAGGATCAGATGCAAATCTGGGCAGGAGTCTAACCATGCCTATTTAAAATTATTAATTGCATCCTATATTCTCTGTAGGGAATTCTTAACTTTTTGGTTAATTTCCTTTCTTGATTGATAGGGCGACAAACTGTGTGATACTCAAAATAGACGATAATTAAATTCATGCCACTTCATTATTAGGTACCTATTTTCTTCCCAGATTCTTTTGGCAGAAAAAGTGTGATTCTGGCCCCCAAGTTCCTGTTTTTAGGCCCATTCTCTCCAATTGTTAGAATTGTACAGGATCCTTGCATTCTATAGCTAATGCCCAATGCTGAGTGTCAGATTCGCAGTACCAGAAACGGTGATAAGCTTATAAGTCATTACAAGATCATAAACATGTTCATTTTATTCACCTTGTTTCATTGGATCCCACCCAAACTTCTGTAAAAAGTTCGGATACCAATTTATCCTCCCATGTAATATATCTTTTTCTATTTGAGTCTCTGTCATAATTGTTTAATTTATTTTCAGTTACCTTCCAAACACCCCATGAAAAAGGCATAGAGCACATGCTCCAGGGTTACAGATACTAAACTGGCAAATTTGGCACACGACAACTTCCTGGAACGAAAATGTCAATGTAGAACATGTGCTTAATTTAACAGCCCATAACACTGTTTTTAGAACACTGAAATACCTACCGAAGGAAAGCTTATAAAACTGGGGTCTTTAAAGTCAGTAGATTATACCAAGCGAAACTACACACATTCGTAAGAATATGCATCTTTGTCAGTTCCTGTTAATTGCAAGGGAGCCAAAAGTGGACATGTGAAAGCCCCAAAGATGAGTTTTGAAAAATATACTTTTGGAAAGTTTGATCATTAAAAACTAAAAAGAAGATATTACCTTAGGAAAATATATGTCTGCAAACCTTAGTATCCTAAAGACAGGTAAGAACTTGGATCCCATTTCTGAGTGTATTTAATTAAGCTCTTTTGAATAAACGAATGCACAAATTGCTTAGTTCACACAAAAATTATCAGTGTCTTTAAATTCTATTGCGTAGGAGTAGGCCAAATAATTTGAAAGTATCTCTTGTTCTTTATCTCCCATATGTAACATTTCAGCCATGACTATTTTATTTTACTCTTAAATATATAATTTATAAATAGAAGCAATGTTGATAGACTTGTTTGACTCCCTTCTAGAAATAAATGACTCATTTTGGATTGCATGTGAGAGCTTCAAGCTGCTCTAAGTAACAATCGTCGACAATGAGAAAATCCTTATATTATTCATCTAGGCAGCAGGAAATTGAAAAAAAAAGGCAAAGCCTGCTCCCTAGTAATTGGGACTTTTATATTTATAACATCACTGATGGCAAACTTTGTGCTTGCATAAGTTCTGATTGTTGAGCAAACTCGCTTTTGGTTTTGTACCTTGTCACACACTGTGTGCATTGTTGGTCATTTAAATGCAGTCGAATATACATTTATCCAAAAACTCCATCTTAACTTTTTCAATGATTTTACAAAAGATTCTGGTATTTTCTTTTAGATTAATTTTTCTAGTTGCAATTTCTTATTTATTCAGAAGATGTGTGTTTGCTTTAAAAATGGGATTTTCCTTTTACATGAAATCCCCTGGAAAAGGGACACCTGTTTTCTTTTTGAGTATAGGAAATCAACATCACCTCTGGCAGTTATTTTTTCTCATAATATAGTCCGGTAAAAGTGGTGGAATCTTGACCCCAGTGATCTATGGGACCTTTGCTGATAAACGTGGTGCCCACTGCTGACCTCATTGTTTAAAACTGAAGAGAAGAGTAGGGATGGAGGGAGGAAAACACATTTTTTAATGGGGAAATTATTTAGAGCTGCAAAGTTTGTTTCCCAATGAGGAAAGAGCTTTGTGAGCAGTGACTGCCCAGATCACATGATGCAACCTTTTGACAACTGAGTGTCTGCTGGAGACGTCTGTGAGAGATGACCTTTTGACCTAGGAAGGAATGCTGTGAAGGTGGGGAATGTACTGTCAGCTCAGGCCCCTGAGAGAACGTGGAAAACAGTCCCAGCCACTCTGCTCACAGGATCCTAGCTCGGTTTTAGCTTTGGATCTGGTATTAAATGATGAAAACTTGAAGGATCCTCCTAAAATTATTCCAGACCTTTACTCTGACTCCCACCCTCTGAAATCGAGTTAAAAAGCAGCAAACAATATGAGCTCTCCTATAAATGTATGTTGCAGTTGACTCAAAAAATCAACGATGTACTTTCCACCCGCTCATGGGCTAGAACACGTCTTTGACCTGTTTTCATGCAGAGAATGAAGCCTATGTACATTGGGATGGGGACTGTAGATGGGTGTGTGGGGTGTGGGCGCGAGGCAGAGGGGAGGTAGAGAATAAGTCCATTGCTCTAAAAGCATTCCCAGTCGTGATGATCCTTGTAGAAACAAAAATCCATTGTGTAGGGCTGTAATCTGAGAAACTTTGTGTTATAGCGCTTGTTCTGCTCCCCAACATTGATCCCCGGTACATGTGACCCTTTGAAAAGGAGCACCATGTTGGTGATTCCTCTTATTACTAAATACCATTGTGTTTACAATGGCCATTTATCTATGGTTACATTCCACGCCCGTGTGGTTACTAGACGTTCCCGAATTCACAGAGGCCACCTGACCAGCCCGGGATCCAGGCCTTGGCCTCTTGATCACTCTCTTTACCCTGCGTTCTGTCATCCCTTGATGTCCTCTGTGAACACGAAATACAGAACTACGCATTGCTGAAAATAGGGGAGCCCAAGTTGTATCAGGAGTGGGAAAAAAGAAAAAAGGACAAAAAAGCCTGGCAGAGCCTTGAAGAAAATAGGTTACTTTATTATTTTTTCCCCCAGTTCTACAATATGTCTGCATGCTTTAGCACTGATTTCTCAGCAAGTTGGCTCCCAAGAGGCCCCACTGAGCCCTGTACTGCTCAGGGAGTTGCAGCTGTATAAAACGGGGCGGGGGGCGGGGGGGGGGGGGGGGAATGTAGTTTGTACGAATTGTTCTTTACCTTGGTTTGGGTTCAGAATGGCAGCTGCACTCCGACTTTGTGTGTGACAACACAAAGGCCAGCAAAACTGAAAAGCAAGTCAGCAAGTAGAGAGACAAAAGCAACTATCAGCTAATACAGCTCCACATGGCCTGACTAATTTATGAGAAAAAAACTGTTCTGTTCATTGGATCAGCACTCTGAGGAGGCAGGTGGAATTGTAGGAAGTTTTCATTGACTCTCCTGAGCAACTAAGGACGCCACGAGAGATTCTCCTCAGTTTGAACTTTATCAGGCTCTACGCTTAATCAATACAGTATTGGAAAAAGAATTAATTACTAAAGCAGAATAAAACAGCTGCATTTTAAACTAAGGATCCATCAATTCAGTAATCTTCCAGTTACAGGCTAGGTGCCGAGAGGATTTGACTCTATGTAATGAGGAACCCGGGGAGTTTCCTCATGAACAGGCTGGGAATTCACATTAGTCTGTTTCAGCGATTTGTCATTAGTACAACTCATTTCTCCTCTCCTGCGTTACAGTTTGTATCTGATGTACCGAGGAACCCACGAAATTCCCACATTCAGGGGAGGGAGCGCGTGAAGGCGGAAATCATTGTCACCCTGAGAAAGAGTCTTAACCTTGCTGGGCCTCTTTATTCTGGAAGCTGCGGCGGGAGCGGGCCAGAGCCGGACCGCTCCATTGTGCTCCAGGTGGGGGTCAGGGCCCCGCCAGTGCGAGGCGCGCTGGTTTGAACCCAGCCTGGAAATGTTTCATCTATAATTTCCATAATGGTGTATTTCAAGGAGGGCTGAGGAGGGTTATGGGAGATGAATTAGGTTTTTAGTGAGCTCATTAGGAAGCCAAACGGAGTTGAGACGGCGAGGCGGTGAGCGGGGCTGTAATCAGTTCTGCTCGCTTTGTTCCCTGCCTTCGGGACATTTCTCGAAAACTTTGTGGCGGGGGCTGCAGCGCCGGTGCTGCGCAGAGGCTGCCGTCCTGGTGGCTGACTTGTTGATTTGTAAACCTCTTAATTCATTTTTTTTGTTCAATTTAATCTTTTCTTTCTGAAGGAAAATTAGTTGAATGTTAGCCCTCTTTGCACTATTCACCTCTTAAATTATGCTCATTTTGAAGAGCTTGTTATGCCTGAATAAACATGAAATGACTTGGCATTTTCCCATCAGAGGCACACCCATTTTAACACCATGTATTTACCATTCCTGGAAATGTCTCATTAACTTCTGAAAATCTGCGAGCGTGATATTTTGGGCTACTGTAACACACCTCTTGGCAGTCACAGAAGGCAGTTTGGTTAATGCCTCATAATATCCATTTTTATTCTCAACATGAAGAAAGACTCTCTATAGAAAATTGATGCAGTTTGCTCTGCTAATTTTCATGCTCATTCCAATTAATTTAACATGACCCAGATTTTCTTCCTCGGGCTCATCCTGACTAATTAGTAAAGCAACACCTAGAACAAGTTATGTTTAATAACATTGAGGAACACTAGTTGTGAGTGATTTTGATGCTAATAAAGATATTCACTGATGAGACAGATATTTTATGTCAATTATGGTATGTAATTTAGAAGTCCCCATGTGCTGGTTGGTGTCTGGAAAGGCTAGCGAATCACTGCGGGAGATAATAGTGTTTTTAAGACTTCCACAGCACCTAAATAACCGCTGGGACCAATTACTTTATTTTTTTGGTAGAACTTGCAGGATTGTTAAGTGATTTCATGGTAATGAAAGGGGTGGAGTTGTTACGTTACAAACCTGACCCGTATTCACTGGGCCCAAGCTTCCGGTACTTACTGAACCTTAGCGAGAGAAGAAAAGCAATCACGGGCCTCAGAAAGCAGCATTTGTTCAAGGAGAAAGAGTGGTTTCTCCACCTCTGTGGTTGGGGTTCTTTTATCACATTTTTGTCAATGAGATGAATCAATTTTTGTGCTTACAGCAAGGCTGAGGGTGGTGGTGGCTGTGGCAGTGGTGGAAGGTTTCCAAAGTCGAGTGATGTCTAGAATGGAAGTGGTTGAGAGCTCTCTACTTTCTTCCAGGGAAGACAGGTGAATGAAAAGGCTCTAGAAATGAAAATAACACAGGGAAGAATTATTATTTATTAGCTTTTTAGCAAGTATTTCTTCAGTGCCTGCTATGTGCTGGGCACTGTTCTATATGCTGGGAGTACAGGGTGACACGAAGGCCCTACAGCCGGCCCTCATGATGCTTACACTCACAGTAAAATATAAATTTCCTATTAGCTTAAATTGATAAACCACAAAAATTTTAGCCGAGTGAGTGATTCAGTAGGGTACAGAAATGTTAGGAGCTTTTGTGAGGATGGAAAATGCTGGATAGATGGGCTCTGAAGTCTCAGGGATAGTTGTCAGGAGAAGCAGTCTCTTGTAGTGTTTTAAGGGTGTGGGTGTGAACCCAGCTCAGCCACTTATTCCTGGTATGACCTTTGGCAACTTGCTCAACCTCTCAAGCCTCCGTTTCTTCATGTGTAAAAGGAAAATCAACCCTGATAGGATGGCGAGAATTAAATGAGGTAATTCATGTAAAGTGCTTAGCAGAGTGTCTGAAAGAGAGCAAGTGCTTAATAAATATTATTTTTTATTAATGTTGTTGTTATTATAGGAAGCATTTAGAGTGCAAATTTCTCCAGAGACATATAATAGATTGTACTCTAATCATTTCTCAATGCTAATTACTATTGTGGAAGTTTGAAATTAGAATTGACAAAAATAGTTCCTTTTTCTGAATAGTATGAACAGGGTTTTTGCTACAACCCCATTTGAAAACGCAGCCAAATCTCTCATCTCCTAATTGTTTGTTGATAAGTTTTTTATGTGTACCTTCATTGGCTTTTCATAGGCTAGGGCTTCTGTTATTAGTATTTATTTCCACTTTATCTTTTTGTCTACTCAGTAGAAACAGAGAAAATAATTGAGGGGATTTGTAAAAGTGAGGCTAGATATATTGCTAAAAACAAGCAAATTGAAAAATAGAAAAAGCAAAAGAAGCAGCCGTATCATGATTGACGATAAAGCTGAAAATATTGCTTTATCAAATTGCCATTTTGGTAAGTTAAAAATGGTCAAATGTTAGCAGTTTCAGGTGGGTCAACCTAATAATATTCATAGACTGTAAGTAATGGAAAGTACTAGAAATAGAAATAGAAAGGCAGGGATTTAGCAGAGTTAATCATATTTGCTTTATCTGTTAAATGAGGATCATAGTTTATGCCTCTTACACTTTGTTGTGTACGTTGGAAAAAAATTATCTGAAAAGTTTCAAAACATTATTTGAAAGCTGAAAAATCACTATGTAAATATAAGATATTTTTATCCAAGAGCAATTTCTAAGTCTAGAACACAAGTCTCGCAATAATTACTCTGCTAATTATTTTCCTAATATTTTTGTAGTTGATTTATAGAAGATGTCGACTTTACTTTCCACCAGAGTGATACATCAACTATAGGAAAACTAGATATTTTAGTGGCAGTTCTAGAGAAATAAAACGTATTTTCGCAATGGAGTAAACTTCTAGGTTATGTAGTTCTTTTCACATTTCTGGTCATTTAAATAATACACCACTTTTGGGAATTTCTAATTTTCTGTAAAATCTTTGAATTTTCAAATAAGGAAGACTCAGGATATAAACAGTTGAGGAAGTCGTTACCAATTTTAGTAGATTCGCATGATGTAAATCGGACAGTTAGCATTTAGCTGTGCTAACACCGCGTTAGGAATAGTTTTACAATTATGAAATGAAGTTGGCCACCTCTTCAGTGATTACTGACTGGTGGTAGAAATTGTGTTGTACTGGGTCAGCAGTGAATTCCTCACTCCAATGGTGTCGAGTCAGCTGGTTTTTAATTTGTTATCTTCTCAAGAGTGCATTCACCGACTTTATCACTGAGAAGAATGACTCCCTAGCCTAGTGTGATCAGGATCCGGAAATTCGCTGCATCAGCATATTAAGGTTGGACTGCTGTTTGATTGGTGGCTCTGAGATCTGATCTTACAGCAAAGATGTCAGTTCTCTCCTAGGCTGCTTCGCACAGGTATATGAACAAACCTTCTGCGAGAGCAAACCCTTTCCTTTTCCTCCTGGGAAATGGTTGAACAACTTTTCCTCTCAAACAAAGACCTTCACAGCTCCTGTTTTATCAGTTCACAGGGCCTGAATGAAGTTCCCATTGCTGCCCCTCAAGTTGAGTTGTCTGTCTTCATGACAGATTGTGGAGGTGTGCTATAGCAAACTAATAGTTATGTGGCATTCAGCTCCTCGTCTTTTTAGAATTGGATGGATGGCAATCAGGTGTGGTAATATTTCCTATGTGGTGGCAAATGTGACCTTTTGCTTTTGTGCCATTTTGAAGTGTGAGTTCTGGAACACTGAGGAAAAAATTATTTTTCTTAAGAAAGTGTGTTTTTCAGCCAGTGGTGACTCGGTTTTCATTTTTTCCCCATGTAAATGAGTCATTAAAAAGAAATGAAAGAAGGAAGGAAAAAGTAAGAATGGAATGAAACTAACTCTTATTGATTGTATGATAATGAGCCAAATATCACACATCTCAAATTCAGATGAATCGCTTGGCCAGGATCAGGCGTTAGTAGGTGTTAGTCACCCAGGTTCAAAGCCATGAGGCACTGTTTTCTCCCACATTCTGCTTGTTCAAAATGTGAATTCCATTCCATACGAGAGTCGAGGCTGTATTGGGAAGGAGAGCTCACAGATTAGAGTTAAAGATCCACCTCTGTTAACGACTAGCCGCGTGACTTTAGGTAAGTTTCTTAACCTGGCTGGCTTCACTTTCCAAAGATATTAAATAGTAATTAAAATAACAGACTCTGAGGGCTGTCCCAGTAGCATAGTGATTACATTCATGTGCTCTGCTTTGGCGGCCTGGAGGTCACAGGTTTGGATCCTGAGCACTGACCTACATACTGCTCATCAAGCCATGCTGTGGTGGCATCTCACATATAAAAAATAGAGGAAGATTGGCACAGATGTTAGCTCAGTGACAATCTTCCTTAAGCAAAAAGTGGAAGATTGGCACAAATGTTAGCTCAGGGTCAGTCTTCTTCACAAAAACAAAACCAAAAGCAAACTCTGTCCTGTGGCTAAGATGAAACCTATTGTACCTAGCACATACTAGGTGCACCACAAATGTGAGTTCCCTTCCATATTCATATGATGGATTCAGGAGTTATCTGAAGGCATGGAGCTGGCTGGCAAGGGTTAATATTAATTCTGTATTTCCCGTTCATTTTTTATCTTAAGGGTGCTCAGAGTCTTTCGTCAGGCGTGTCATTTTCCTCTGAAATTGACTAAGATCTCCAGTGTAAGACTTTTTTAAGATGAGGAGGAATGGGTTAATACTCAATTCCCCGAGAGAGTTTTAAAAAATAGCTTATTAAGAATTATTTCTGGGGGCTGGCCCTGTGGCCAAGTGGTTAAGTTCGTACCCTCTGCTTCGGAGATCCGGGGTTTTGCCGGTTTGGATCCCGGGATGGACATGGCACTGCTCATCAGGACACGCGAAGGTGGCATCCTACATGCTACAACTAGAAGGACCCACAACTAAAATATACAACTATGTACTGGGGCATTTGGGGGGGAAAAAAGCAGAATGAATGAATAAATAAATAAGTAAATAAATAAATCTATAAAAAAGAATTATTTCCGTTACCTTTTTATTATTATTGATCTTTTTTTGTGCAACTTGAATAGTTCTTTGGTAATACTATTTGTCACAATGAGATTGGGCAATGGAGAAAAACATTTTTCAGTAAAATCTGCAAAGTGCTTTCTGACCATCCACTTTACATCTTCACAAAGTTAAAGAAAATAGTATAAACCAACAGTTTATAAACATCATGTTGGGCTTCTCCCTACAGCATCTTTCAGATGCTGCTTTAAATGATTTCACCCTTTGAGAACTTCACTGCCATAAGTGGGAGAATCCCCACTCCCATCTCTCTCTATTGCGACTATACTTTCCACTAAAATCTGTTTCATGCTAAATAACAGGCTTATGGAGATTTGCCTAAAATCTACTTAACGTTATTTTATCAACTTTATTGAGGTTTAATTTTCATACAAAAACTTCGCTCATTTAAGGTATACAATTTAATGAGTTTGACAGTTGTCTACACTCATGAGACCAGCACCATAATCAAGATACTGTACATTTCCATCACCACCCAGAAGTTTCCTTGTGCTCCTTTTTAGCCCATCCCTCCCTCTGCATCTCTCCTCAGGCAGGCAACCACTGATCTGCTTTCAGTCATTATACATTAGTTTGCATTTCCTAGAATTTAGTATATTTGGAACCATACAGTATGTAGTTTTTTGTGTTTGGCTTCATCCGTTTAGCATAATGACTTTGAGATGTAACATGTTGCATGTATCAATAGTTTATCCTTTTTTATTGATGATTAGTATTTCAGTGTATGGATATACCACATTTTGTTTATCCTTTCATATTAGTTCCTCCTGAGAAAGGAAATAGCTGACATTTATGGATGTACCTTTGCTGTGTCATGTACTATGTGAAGCTAGATTGTCCTTTATAAAATTCTCAACCTTGTTAATAAGTGTAAAGCACCTGGTAGAAGGTGGGGATTTAATAAATAATAGCTATTACTCTTGTTATTTTTCATTTAATTTTCACAATTCACCTATTGGGTATGTATTATTCTTCCCATGTTGTAGATGAGGGAACTAACGTTCAGAGGGTTAATCTCTTGTCCAAGGTCACACTCGACCAGTAAGAAATAGATCTGGAAATTTAGTACAAGATTTGCTTTCTTCTGCAGCTCATGCTTCTTCCATCGCATCACCATTCCCCCCAACCCTGGGGGTATGTGCCTCTGTGGTTACGTGGGGAAGGGGTGGAGGGACAGAGTGGAGGGGCAGGAATATGGCAGAATTGAGCCTCCAATGTGCACACAAACTAGTATAGCTGCCTAAAGAAATAGAATAAAATCCAAAATTTAGAAAAAGAAGGGTGAATGAAGTATGTAGGGCACTCTTTCAAATGCAGGGCACCTCTGTTGTTGTCAGTTTCGATGACGTTACTTCTTCTAGGCAGGGTATCTTAGAAGTTAATGCCTTTGAAATTTATGAAACATCAACTCCATGGCCAGTTTTCAACTCTTAGAGACCAATGTTCTAGAAAGCTTCAGTTTGTAAGTTTTAGATATAAACCCACAAAAAAGAAAGGATATTCCAAGGAATATGAAAGTCATTTATCCATTCATTCAATACAAGGTTAGGCACGTACTGCACCCATAACATTATTCAAAGTTCTAAGAATGATACGAAAAAAGTAAAAGATATGGTTCTTGACTTGAAGAAGCTTATGTAGAAGAAATGTATGAGTTGTGTGTGTGTGCGTGTGCGTAAGTCTTCCGGAGTTATTCTGGTGGTTAAAGTAAGCCTTGAAAGAGGTAAATAATTGGGGTTAGGGTTCTGCTATAATGCAATGGAATAGAGAGTGGAGAAGGGTTAATGTCAGTATTAAGGTCAATCTACTTTCCATTAATTTGTACCTGTGTGATGTAAACAGTATAAAATCCACCCCAAATGTTTTTGAGTACATATGTTTGTCTATATGCAAGATGCTGAGATGACATTTGTAAGTGGCCTTGAAATCACATTGTTTTGAAGCAATTCAGAAAAGATTATGGATATTTTCAAACTCAGCTTCTAGGATTTTATATTTTTTGCAGCATACTGTTTTGTATAAGGAGGCCAAAATGTTTTCATTTTTCAAAATATAACAGCTTTATTGAGATATAATTCACATCCTATGTAATTCACCCATTTAAAGTGTATAATTCAATGGTTTTGAGTATACTCACAGAGTTGTGCAAACACCACCACAATCAATTTTAGAACATTTTCATTACCCTAAAAGAAACCTAGTACCCGTTAGCCATCATTCTCATTTAAAATGTTCTTTTAAAGGGCCCCATGTCTGTAGCTCTTTAGTACATAGGCTATATGAAGAATAATCAGTTTATACTATCTTTATGCTATCTTAGACTATTGTTATTAAGCAGTCATATTATTTGTTTCCCTTAGGGCTATTACATATGTGTTGTGGATATCCATTTGCATTACATTACAAAAACACACCTGCTTGTTCTCAAATCATAGAAGTAGATTCGTTTAAAACAATCATAGTAAGTGTAATGCCTAAATGCACAGTAGCTACTTTTTAAATGTTAATAATTTAGTTAATAAACTTCTTAAACAAAAACCCAAAGTTTTAATAGGAAATTGTGGTGTGAAAATGTTCTTCGAAAAATGTACAAAATAAAATTTTTAAATAATTCACAAACATGCTCCAATTCTGATGTGTTAATGATTTAAAAGGGATTCACCTAAAGCTAGTTATCAACTCCGTAGGTGCTAGTGTTCTTTCATCTATATGTGGCTGTGACTAGCTTCCGAAAAATTTCCCAAAGAGAATGTTGATAGATATCTCAACCTAGTTGTTTCAGTAAGCATGATGGTTATAGAGATGGCTATCTTTCCTCTTAAGACAAAGGGTTTCTTTTCGCGTTATTTAACAGCATCAGTTGTTGAATATGTTGGTGTTGCAAAGTTGCACTTTTATGAAAATAGTCTATTGTTTTCATTTTACAATAGTTGAGAAAGTGGAAGAAATATTCGGATTCTTTTTGTTTTTGTTCTTCTGCTATTTGGAATAGTATCTGCCGATTTAAATTCACAGAAAAATACCATATTAAGATTCCTAACTGATCAGCTGTTTGATATTAAAAAGATGTATGGTCCCTATTTTTGTTTTGGATAGCAAATATGACCATGAAGTAAAGAAGCTAAAAATTGAATGAAATAATTTTTGCTACAGATAGAATTTGCTTTTTTGTTATTCCCCTAACAAATTCTGTTATTGGTAGATATATCACATTTCATTTAATATTAAAGTACTCTAAAAGAGACAATAAGATATAAAATCCTATAATTAATGATAAAATGAGAATATTATCATTGTTTACTGAACATATAGGTTTGATGTAGTTAATACATTCTTGGAAGCAGACTAATTATGTTCTAGTTTTAGTGTAAAATGTTAAAAATACGTTTTATATAAAAGGCCTTTTGTCAGAAATTCTTTTTGCAAATATAAAGGCCATATCTTCCCTTGAAAACCTGTTGATTCAGAGATGTTAACCAGCTATCTTTACTAAAACACTTTACCATGCTAAAAATAGTCCACTTCAGTTAAATATGGATATTTTAAAAAAGAAAATCCCAGTTAGATGGCAACAGAAGGACATTTTGTGTGACAATATTTTGCATGATTAAAAATTTAAACAGAATAACAGCTATTTATATTTACAGTTACATGAGAGTAATTACTAAAGCAGACAAAATACTTAGAGCATAATTTAATAATGTTTTCCTCTAGCAAAGGTGCCAAAATTGTTATTTGCATAATTTTCACAATTTGTACGGAAACATAGCTGAGTGAAGTTGGGAAGACATTTCTCCCCGACCACCTTTTTCCCTTTGTAGGAGACGTGGGGAAGAGACTCATATAACAATTCATTTTTGTATAATTTCCCACAAAAATCATGGCCCTTGTGTCAAACCATTAAGGTGAAAGAGATATGTTCCATTCATACTTTCTCTTTTCGGGTCTTGCTTTCAATGGCCAGCCCCAGCCTAACTTCAAGGCTCCTAATTATAACATTTACTGGTTCAAAGATTAACCTTCTGAGAGGGGCATTCTGGGCTGTTGGTAACTTGATCAGCTTGGTCTTCTCTGGGTCTCTCTCACTTTCTGGTTCTTTGTATCACAGGAGGGAGATGATGGTATCTGGCACATTCCTAGGATGACTTGAAGATAGCAGCCTTCTGTGTTTAGGGCTGAAAGATTGTGAACTCTGTTAGCTGAAATGCCACTCTAGGGAGGCGAACAGAACATTAAAAAAAGCTTTAGCTGTAGGTAGTATAGTGCAAGGAGAGTCAAATTCGAGAGCTGGGACTCGAGTGGACATTTGTCCCTGCTTTCTACCTTAATAAAATCTGAGTGTTAACGGTGGAAAAGGGCATCTGAGCGACCACTAAAAATGAATCATTAGTGTGTTGAGAAGAGCTTTATTATGATGTACTATGAATAACTTCAGAACCTACTCTGTGCTTTTATATGTGCTTACAGGTAACGGAGTAACAAGTATACTCTTTTATCCTCCACCATAGAGAATAAGCAATCGGCTGAATTACAATGGCAGAAATATTCTTTTTTGCTGAGTTTAGTCAAGATCCTTTAGAGAATTCTGTGGGAGCTTAGGAGAATAGATAGAGTAGATATCCTTTTGTGAAACATTTTAAAATTTTCAAGTGACATTTTATATATATGTATATATATATATTTCAAATAAGAGTAACCAACTTAAGTGAAACATAGGCTAAGAATATTGGAAGCTTTCTTTCTTTTCTGCTAGAAAGGATTAGAAGGTTCCAGTCAATAAACAAAGCCATTTTATGGCTCCTGACGGGTAAATTGAGGGGACTGATTTGGTCAAGGACCAGTATGAGGATGTTTCTGTTCAACAGTTAACAGGATTCAACATGATATGGAAAATACAGGCGTGCAAAACTATACTACGACGCTCACGTTGCCAGCTAAAGCCTAAAACACAGCCACATTTACATATGTGTCCATCTGTCTGTTTTTACACTTTATTTTTCCAACCAGTGGGTGAAGTGGTTTTCATCCAAGCTGCAGTCTGAATTTTTTTTCACCCACCACTTTCCATTCTATCATATAGATGCATATTTTAAAGTGCGTGTTATTTGTCTCTGGACACACATTTGCACAGCCTTGGCTGGGTTTTGCTTTCTCTTCTGGAAGGTTAGCTGTCTTCGCAGGCGTCCGTGTTGCATCTGCCTGCGCCAGCCAGGTCGTCTGGGGATCACTCAGTTAGGGAGCGGTGGGTTGGCTTCTCCAGGTTGCAGAAATCCCCCATCGCAGGTCAGGGGGAAGCAGCCAGGGCCACAGGCCTGGCCCAGCCGGGGAGAATGGAAGTGCTTTGGGTCTCTTCAGTGGAGAGCCCGCGTAAATCCTGTGTAAATAGAGGGAGGATAACAAAGAATGGGCCCCTGCCGCTCTGAGCATTTGGAGCCATTTGGGGCTGAATTTGCTAAATGCTGCTTATACCGCCTGAAAAGTTGAAGAGAAAGGAGCGCAAAATCCCCTCCTTTTTTCCCTTTCTGCTCCTACCCCGGGGGGAGGGTGTTCAGGACCAGGGAAGCCTGAGGTAAGCCGATGAAGACTTGTTTTTTCAGTGCTCTTTTGAGTGTGAAAAAGGTGGCCTGGGTCACTGTCCTCTCTTTAATGTCGGAAAACCCACACAGTTAGTAAATGTTGCATGTAAACGAAAGCATTTCATCCCTTCTGCTTCCCTCCGTGCTAGTGGGCCATGAACTCGTCACTTGAAAAATCACAGAAAAATTTCACTTTAACGTGTCCAGACAGTTAAGCACAGCAGGAGAGTAAAAGAGAGCAGTAATTAGCAGGTCTCACTGCTGGCCCCTCACCCCACCTCTCGCCTCTCACCCTCCCCACATTTCTGGGTCCACAGCTGCCCCCTCCCCCCAACCCGATCTGATGTGGAAAAAGGTAAAGTGCGTGTGTAAAAAGATTCACTTTGAGGATGGTTCTTGGAAAGCAAGTTCTGTGAGGCCATCGTTTAAAACAGAACGAGGCAAAGGCGGCTGCTTCTTTTTGTTTTGCTTTTTTTCATCTCATCTGAAACCCTGATGTAGGTTTCTCAGTGGGATGTCCTAAATTAAACTCCTGGAAGGTAGTCTCTGAAAGAAAATATCTTTGGACTGTTAGTACATTTTAATCCTGTTTCCAAAGACTATAGTAAGAGGAAAAAAGCATACAGAAATGAGGACAGAAAATGAGTTCACAAAGAACTGCGTGTTGCAGTTCAGTGGCTACGTGATGCTTCATTTTTAACTGGAATGTTCAGAGTAATCTGAACAGGCGGGGCCACGGGCAGCCCACTCTCTCCCAGAACTCTCTCTTCCCTGTTGGAATAGGGCAGGTTTGAGATGGAGCACTGTTTTCAAAAACAAAATATCACACGTGCCTCCGACGTCGAAGGGCTGTGCACATATGGGAACAGTATAACACAGGGCATGATGCACCCAGTGCCCCGAGGGCAGGGAGAGGGGAGGGAGGGAGCCTAAAGCTTGGTGACTCCCAGAGCAGATTATGAGAGCCAGGGACTCTCCTTCATAGACGCTTTCTTCAAAGCAGTTTACATTTTCATAGGATCCTAATAATATGTCTAAAGACTCTTGCTACCAATTTGTCCAGTCCATTAATGTTTGAGTGTTTACTCTGTGTCAGGATTCAGAAATGAATAAGACACAGCCTCTGCCTTGAAAAAGCTCACAGTCAAGCAGGATGGACAAATTAGTAAACAGATGAATTGCAAACCAGAAAAGTAAATGTAACAGAGGCAAGAACAAACTGCTAAGGATGTAGTAAGCACAGTACGCTAACTCTGTTGATGGAACTGGGGAAAGCTGTATGAAGGAGGTTCCTTTTTCACTGGGTTTTGAAGGTTGAATAGGAGTTTGCCTGGGCAAAGAAGAAAGGGAAGGAGGGAAGGAAATAATGAAGAGAAAGGGCATTCCAGACCAAGGGGAAAGGACTAAAGGCATGGAATCTTGAAAGAGCCTGTGGCTCAGAAAAGTCTTTAAAATTCGACAGATGTTCCTATTTCAGAATTGCATTTAACATGAAATTTAGATCCACAGTAATGATTCCAAAGATAATGCATATACTTATTTATGTAGAAACATGCATCTGCTTATTTCTTGGTTCATATTTACTTTTAAATGTGCTGTCACCCACTATTTTTTGGGACATAAATGTGCCTATTTGAGGCCTCACTCCTGGGGTTTGTTTCTTGAGCAGTGAGGGTTAAGGCAGAATCTGGCGCCACTTTTCACAGCTTCTTGTTCTCCTAGTGGTTTAAGGGAGAGGCGAGAAGATCTGAGCATGAGCTTCAGAGGACAGGTGCCCTTCTGCCGCTTGCTACTACTGTGTGACCTTGGTCAAGTTACTTAATTCTTTGAGTCTCAGTTTTCTTATCTGCCAAATGGAGTTGATAATAGTATTTATTTCCTTCATTTGCTGTGAAGGTTAAATGAGGATTGGGACATTGCAAGTGCCCCATGAAAGTTATTTGTGATAATGATGATAATGAAAAGTGACAACAGTATTGATAAAGGAGAGAAGCCTGTATTCTAGAGATAGAGAAACGGTGTAGAAAAGGGACTACTCTATTTAATGTTAAATAAAAACATTTTAAGAACTCTATAAATTTGTGTATGTAAACATATAGTCATAAATGTATATATGACTATAGGCAAAAATATGCAGTTAATATGCAAATATATTTGGATACTTGTGTACAAATTGGTGAATTATTTGAAAAAGATACAATTTAATTTATATACATGTAGGTTTATGATCACATATATAAATATCTATGTATTCATGAATATACCTAATTTCTGGAAATACATTGTTTGGCGGGTATACATGTATGTGTGTGTGTCTGTGTATAAAATTAGTGAATTTACATTGCACAAAATGAAAATGATAATGAACATAGTGAGTTTCTATTTATCAAAAAAGAGATGGGAAAAAAAGCCATGTTCTTCCAGATGAGATATCATTCTTTTTTTACTTAGCATATATTTTGTTATGAATGTATTTGACTATTAAATTTGGTCCAAAACTTGGAGGAGTGAGGATTAAGTAATGTGCCACCAACTTACCCAAAAGAAGTACAAATGTTATTAACTAAAATATATGTTCGTTTGTCCTAATTATTTCTCTGAAGATATAGACTGAGAGGTCAGTTTTAAATGTTATTTGGCATTGTGCCAAAATAGACACCTTATTCTATCTTTAAAAAAATGACTTTGAGGCAGAGGACATGTCACTTTAATCACGGTTCTATGCAGTTAATAGGACTGCATGGTGATGGCATCAAAGCCCATGAGATGCTGACTGTATGGACAGTAGGTCCTCAAATATTTGTAGCATCTCTGAGCTCCGAAGGTCACTCTGGTGCTGTCCATCTAAAGGTCTCCACCTGGACCATAATAAACCTATTAGAAAAATCCTGAGTCTCAAAGACTCTTGCTGTGCTGAATCTATCTAAAGCCCTTACAAGCGCTGACTTACTTTGGAGAGAAAGGTTTGCGCATTTCTGTTTGAACCTGGACCAGACTGAACCAGCTGGAGCTCTGTCCTAGCCCCTGGGCCTGAGATCTAATCTCTCCTCTGCATCTAGACCTTTGCCTGTAGCATCAAGCCTTGCTTAGATCTGTCACTGATAACAGGGTTCAAATGAGGTAATGCCTTGACAAGTAAAAGATAATTTACAATATATTAATGTGAGAATACCGGTGATAGTAACATGGGACTTGAAGTTGCCTGGACGCCAGTTTATCCTTGATCACATGTGGCTGGGGAATCTTGGGCAAGGATCTGACCTCCTGGACTTAGTTTCTTTACCGGTAAATGTCTGGGTTCTTTTGGGGAGTGGGGAGAAGGTAGAAGAAGATGGACTAGAACCTTCTTGGTGGCTGTATTATATTTCCAATAGGGCAAAAAGGCCACTTCTCAGTGGTATTGGACTCATCATAGCACATCATTACTGTTTGTATCATTTCTTTATTCCAAGTCAAGCAATTGGTGTCTAAAATATAGACAGATTTTTGGCTAAATGAAATAAGACAATATGCCAGTGAAAGGAAGTGGTGTCCTTTTGGCTCAGTAGTTTCTATGACCAAGAATCTTATGGATTGGGAATTTGCGCTTTAGAATCATCTGAGGCTCCTCTCATAATGTGTCCATAGCCTTCCTTGATTCACTGGCTACACAGCTATGGATATGGATTTTGCCCACACCTGGATACCCATGGTATCCCAGGATTTAGCTTCCTGCAACTAGACTGTCTTAGGATTGTTCTTTTAGTTAGGTATAGACTGAGACTGCTTTCCAGAGCAATGCCATGCTCTGAGCATAGTGTGCTCAGCTATGGAAAGTACACGTGACTTCCTCCAGAGCATGGGTGTAAATCCGGCCAGAGATGCTCTCAAAATGTCTCAGAATCTTAAAACAGGAGGAGGACTCAGAGATTAGATCCAGGCCTTCAGAGAACCACCACCGGGGATACGTAGGCTAAGGGGATCTTCTCTGTGCTCCACAGCAGGGCTCTTCAAACTTGAGTGGGCGCCGGAATTACCAGGAGTGCTTAGTAACACTCAGATTGTTAGACCCTACTCCCGGAGATGCAGATTCAGGAGATGGGATGGGTCCAAGAATTTACACTTCTCACCAAGAATTTGCATTTCTTCACCAGTGCTAATGCTGCTGGTCCGTATTTTAAGAGCCAGTGTAGTACAGCTTCTTTATTCCTGTTCAACCTCTGGAAGATTAGGATGGGGCTACTTTGTGTTGGTCAGTACATGTGATGGAGAGCGCTGCGGTTTCCTGCAGGGAGGAAGGCCCAGGCCAGATTGTAGTTGCTCGCCATGACCACAAACCCCATTCACAGGAGGAGAATAGAATTTTAACTGCCTACCTGTTCCTGAGGTTGCATCTTATTTCAAATTAGAAGGTCATCTAGTTCAGTGCCTTGCAGAAGCCAGTTTAAGAACCAGTGCTAGGCTGTTGCATAAGCAAACAGAAGGAACTTGTTAAAAATACTAATTCCTTGTCCCTGCCCTGAGATATTTTGTTTGAGTAAGTTTAGGATGGCCTGAGGACCTGTGGTGGTTTCTTTTTTTCTCTCTTTTTGTTTTTTTTGAGAAAGATTAGCCCTGAGCTAACATCTGCTGCCAATTCTCCTCGTTTTGCTGAGGAAGACTGGCCCTGAGCTAACATCTGTGCCCATCTTCCTCTATTTTATATGTGGGGCGCTGCCACAGCATGGCTTGATAAGCAGTGCGTAGGTCCACACCTGGGATCCAAACCTGCAAACCCTGGGCCACTGAAGCAGAGCACTCAAACTTGGAACTGCTATGCCACTGGCCAGCCCTGAGGACCTGTAGTTTGAACAATCTCCCCTGATGATTTAATCCACTTCAAAGTTATCTATCCACAGGCCGCCTTTCCATGGTCGCACACAGGACATCCCAGTAATGCACAGCTATCTTGAGTATCTTTGACCCAAACTTAGACCATGCCCTTCATCAAGGGATTAGCAACCTTTTAAAAGAAGCATGCCCAGGAGTTCTTTATTTAGTTTTTCATCATCAGAGGTGGCAATGCTAGTGGAATGGGCTTTGGTTCAGCCCCTGGGAAAGGCCCTAATGGGCACTGAGTTTTTCAAAGAAACACCATTTCTGGCATGTTTAGAAGTGACTATGTGCACATCGGTAACCCACCCAAACCCACTCAGCCTCTTAGCTACCATCATGAGTGTAGTTGCCCCTAGTTTGGGATTATCAGAAACAGGGGAGGGCCCATGAATAAGCTCATTGATAAAAGTTCAGTCATTCACTCACCCAACAGACAATCACTGGCTATCTGCTCTGGGTCAGACGTTAGAGTATGCTCTCAGGATAAAAAGATAAACAAGAAACAGTTCCTGCCCTCAAGGATTCCACCCTTTTGAATCCTAACCTCAGGCACTGAGATGTATGCTGTTATCTCCTAGACTTCCTTTGGTACCTGCATCTGTGCTGGTATATACACCCTTTGTGCCACAGAAACTCATTTGGCACAGCTGCTGACAATTACCAACTATCTTACATGCACGCACACAGCCTTAAAACAAGAACATAATATCCACTTTAAGAGCTGCTAACTCTAGCATCATCTGCACAATTGCATTTTGGGTTGTAGAACGCACAGTTGCCTTTTAAAATTTTTCTTTATGCTCTTGTTGTCCTCTATGCTGGAGCTGGTTCACAATCCATTGGAAGAAAAAAACAATGGTATTTATTGTGTATTTGGAAAGGAACATTCCTCACTTTATAGGGGTTTATACACTAATATTAATTTAAAAATCTAATGTCTAGCATTTTGTTATTATAAAAATAGGCACATTTTTCTTTACAAGTATTTGTTACACTGGCTCCAAATTCAAATATTTTACAACATTTATATAAAATGGACTGCTTTATATTAAAATTCATGTAATGTTCCTGTCGTCTCCAGTTTAAGTCAGCTATCAAAGGATGCTCAATCGAGCTATATTTTTTTCTTGAGCTAGATATAGTGAATCATATAGTTTGAAGGTGTTACACGCCCTCTTTGCTTTTAAGCAAGAGAAAATGCACTGTGGAAATGTTGTCTCTCATTTTTAAGGTCATTGATTGGGTTAAAAAGGCAAATGCCTTTTTTGTTGAACTTCCTTCAGTGAAGCCATTAACCTTTTAAAATAAGTGTATTCAAAAATCTATCAAAAAAAGCTAAATGAGATTTTAACAAAATCCTGACAATTTCAGCTTAAACATATACACAGAAACCATATGTGCTTAGGAAGAAATATATACACACAGGCATTGTTTACAGTGCGTGTTTTTATATTTGGAAGACATTGAAGGAAGAGCCATTCCGTACATACATTATCTGAAATGTACATCTAGATAGCCCACAAAGATTTTACATCGGGAGACAAAGATATCTTTATCCATGGTAGGTAGACAGACAGACTGACTGACTTCAAACTTGCACTTGCAGTGTGGGTTTTTTTTTCCCTCTTCTCCGGGTACTGCTTTTCAAAATCGCCTCGGGCTATAGAACAGCACCTCAGATCCCCAAGGCCCACTGCCTGGCTCCTAATAGCCACTCTCCATCTGTGTCACATGAACAGCTGATGAGATCGCTCCAGTGTCTGTATTTTGGAGAGCACATCCACCCAGGTTAAAATGCTGGGGTTGCCAAGGAGCAGTCAGAAGCCATTAGTGTGGGTGAGAATTTGCCTTGCAGCAGTTGCTTGGCATGGTGGAAAGCGTGTACGCGTGTCTCTGCTCGAGCTTGAGGCGGGGTGTGTGTGCGTGTGTGTCTCCTTGTGTGAACGACCCCCTAGTGTACATGGGTGTGCAGGGAAGGTGGACAGATCAAGACCAGACTCCATACATCCAGGATTCAAAAGTCAGACGCCTTTTGTTTCCCTGTACTCTGATTAGTTCTTTGACTATTTGGGGTCCCTTTGACTCACTCATTTTTTTTTTTTTTTTTTTTATCATAACAGACGGCAAAGAAAAAGAGAACAGCAACTTCGGGGTCATGCTCTAGTGTTTGGGCAGATGGAAGGGAGCTGCTTTGCCTTGGGGCAGGGTGGTTGTAATGAAGTGGCCTGTCAGTCTGTAAATAGTGAGGGTCATCTCTTCCATGTGATGGAGGGTATCGCATTGCAGTGAAAATGGAAATGTCAATAAAATTAATCTGCCAGCTCTTTGCTGTGGCTTTTCTGCTTCTCTGGTCAAAGAAGGTTGAGGGTTTTTTCGGTGAGAAAGGAAAAGAACAGGTACAGGGAAGCCCACAGAGGAGACCCAGAAGTTAGAAGGCGAGGGGCCCAGTGGGCAGGATGTCACGGTCCAGCCCAATCCAAGAGGAGGGAGCCGGTATGGGAAGGGGCCGCTGGATCTATAGCATGCCCCGGGAAGCTGCAGAGCGTCTAGCTCAGGCTACATTGAGCACAGAGTTTATTGTTTTAGGCTTTCTTGGACAAGGTTTTTACTTAGCATGGGATTTATGGCATTTACTGCTAATGAATGTCTATTCTTAAATTACAAAAACCCCATCTCAGCGCAATTCCCAGATGTCCTTCCAGGACCCCGGCTTCTTAAACACCAGCAGGGAGCATAAACTCTCCGCTTCTCTGTTTTCCTCTTTCGTGTGGCTCCAGGCTAATGATGTGCAAGGAAAACACAGCCATCTATAAAGCCCCAGTGCTGTCCCCGTATTCTTCATTTATTTTGCATTTGATTATGCCACAAGTCGGATCTTGTTTCTTTCCTTTTTTTAAAGTTATTAGTTCAAATATTAATGTCGGGATATGGCATACATTGCTGCTCTTGATTGATGCCTTCCCAAAAACAGGAAGACGTGCTCGTATGAATTTTAAGAAAGTAGGGGTCCTGCAATGCCTTGCCAGAGAGTTTTTCAGATACATAATTTAGATGCCCTCCAGGCAGGCTTTCAAGGCATTTTTGCCGGAGGGCAAGAAAAAATAACTATGACTGTTAAAAGTAAATGATTTTTGCTAATGCACAATTAATGCCAGAGAAAAGCACAGAAGAGAAAGATGTTGATAGAAACTTCTGATGAAGTGAGCACCCTACCTTGATGTGTATCTTTTTTTTTTTTTTAATGATCATGATCAGTGGTGCAGAGAGCAAAAAGTTTTCATGTCATGCAAATACTGAGTGCAGGGTCATCTGAGAAGTGTGTGACTGTGCGTGCTTAGGAGGTGACAGTGGTAGGAGGGGCTGAGCAGGCAGTGTGTTATGTGCAATGAACAGTGACACAGTTACTGTCACCTATGCAGGCAGCCTAGAATATATAGACTACAGAACATTTAACTTGATTACCCTACAGTATGTGTTCAGTATGGGCACGCGGATGCATTTGCACCGAATGGGTTTTCTGATGGCGGTTTTCCCACATTGGATTCCATAATTGACAAAGAGCTACTGCACTGTGTCAAGCATACAATTATAATTGAATTAATGATATGGGCGAGTGTGAGACACACAAAATTAACATTTGAAGAGGCCTGGTTTAATTTTGTCTTTTACATATTTGTGTCTCCAATTATACTTTAATGAAAGAGAATATACCCGCTTAATGGATTTCTTTCAACAAGCTTAGCTGAGCTCGTCATTAGCTGCACGTTGTTGTTGGCACCCTTTCTGTATTTCCTCTAATGTGTTTTTCATTTCTTTTTACTAGGGGATGGTTTAGACAACAGTGTAGCTTCACCTGGCACAGGTGACGATGATGATCCAGACAAGGACAAAAAACGCCAGAAGAAAAGAGGCATTTTCCCCAAAGTAGCAACAAATATCATGAGAGCCTGGCTCTTCCAGCATCTCACAGTAAGTCAAGATGAAAGAGAAAAAAAAAAGTTTTGTTGCTTTGCCTTCTCTTAGCAAGTTCTATGGGCTTGTACAGATTTTTTAAAAAAAGGTCTATTTTCCCTTTCTTGAAATCTGGGGACAAACAGAGCAGTTAAGTTTTTATCAACTATCACCATCCAAAGAGCACCCTGTAGTAAGGAGGAGGTTTTTGTTTCAACAGGCCGTGAAGGAAGCTTATTCAAAATTGTGTAGGGCCCTAAACAGTAAATATGAGTAAATTTGTTATTTATGCTGAAAGGTATGAGAGCAACTTCAGATAATGCAACTCAAGCAAGGGAAATGGCCGTAAGGAGCTCAGGAATCCATAGACATTGCTGATGACGCTCTCACGAAAGCCATCTCCTCTAGGAGGCAACAGAGGCACCTTGCCACGTACATGTCCAAGCTCATGGTGTCAGGTGCGACTCTAATCGCCGAAGCAGCTTGCGAAGATGTCATGTGTTTATATGACAAACGCAGAAGAGTTATAGGTGTTGTAATGCCTTTGTTCATAAGGTGGAGATTAAAGGTTCTTCTTTAGCTGTTCAAGTCCGTTATCTTATAAGCTAACCCTGTCCACTTCTGGAAAAAGATCAACTCTGCGCAACATTTTTGAAGTAACCATTTATCTTTATCGTCCTGTTTGCAGTTGCTTTTATGTGTTGGTGTGTACTGTTGGCTCTAAGACTCTGATGACAAAAAAAAAAAATCACAATATATTTTTACAGAGGAACTAGACAAATAGGCTTCTATTTTACTGGTCGTTTGGAAATTCCAGGAAAATGCTAAAGATTTCAGAGGGTATTTCTTGCTATAATATTGTTTTCAGGCCATTCTGTTTAGGCTAAATGCTTAAAAATAGAGTAGCGCATTGAAAGCTGAAGGTCTTCTTTGATTATCCCACTTGTGTGTTGCCATGCTGAATGACATTAGTTACAGTGTCATGGGTCCAGGACAAGGTTCCACTTTTATTTATGGTGGTGGCTGCTGATCTGCTCTTCCAGCAGAGCTACAAAGGGCAAGGGGCGGAGCCAGGGTGGGGAGGGCCGAGTGATAGATTCACATTCCTAAATCGGCCATTTTGATGTAAGGACATTAGTAGCAAACGAAGGTGTATCGATCCGGCCTGTGGTGTCAGGATTAGCTGGGAGAACCAACGAGGCTGCCGTGGCAGTGGTTGTTCTTGCCTTGCAGCTATGGCCATTTCAAAGGTCAGGGCCCTGCACTGACTCGGCTCAGAGGAATTAGTCAGAACATGCGGTCTCTGGGCTGATTACTTAACCAAAGACAAAATAATGAGTCCTAAGCAAATACTGACTAATTGAAAGGGCTGTAAATCCATTACATATTGGTCAGGGATAATCAGGAGTATTTAATCACTTTTATCTATTCAGGAGCACTGAAGCTGCAACAGCAAAGCCCTGAACCTTGCCATGTGGTTATTATTCTCATCATTATCAAAATTACTTCACAGCTGTTCTTTGCTACATCACCTCAGCTGGAGATTTACTAACCTGTAAAATGTTTTTAATTTGGAAGTCGAGTGAGTGTGAGGGGAGGAGTTTCTCATTTTTAACTGAAGTTTTGGTTAGAGTAGCAAGGAAGACAGGCCAGGGGCGAAGGGATGGCCTGAAGCCGCTCCCCGTCCCCAGCTCACCTGTTGGGTTTCCTCCCGCTGTCTTCCTTCATGGTCGGCCTTTCTGAGTGGAAAATAAAGACTTCAACTATTGCTTTTCAAGCAAATGTCTCCAAGTATTTTCAACCCCTCCGTAATCAAAACCAGCATCACAGAACAGCAGAATCTTGGAGAATTCGGCTGCTCTATTTACAAATAAGGAAACTGAGACCCAGAAAGGGAGGTGATTAGTTCAAGGTCCAGCTGGGCCCAGGGCCCAGGCCTTCCTTGTCCTCAACTCTCTGCTTTTTCCACCACATTGTGATGACTTTGCTAAAATCATGGTCTCCTTCAGCAGTTGCATATAAATCTTACAACCTCTGCCATCAATATGCTCAGCGACAAAGAGGGGAAAAAATGGAGAAGCCAAGTGTGATTTTCTTTGCTTATTTTTAAAGCTTCCTGCTCCCTCAAATTTTCCAAATTGAGAAGACTTTCTTTGCACCTCTCTCTTCAAGCCAACTCTCTCCTTCCCCGTCCATATTCTGTGCCTTGAATCTCCTGTGGAAGTGTCCAGAGTCCTTCCTGGGCCTCCTGCCTCATCTTGTTGACGCCTTATCTCCCACCTCGCTGTCCTGGACCGAAGCCCCGTGCACCGTGGCCACTGGCGAAGAATCATGGGTGGCCTGTGATTCCTTGGCGCTTGTTGTGGCTCTCCTGTGTAAGGTGCAACAAACCAACAGCGAGATCTTATCCCCACCCAGAGTGCTTTCCTCTAGTTCAATGTACAGGAGGCTTTGTGTACAATTCTCCAGGCAACTGAAATTTTTACTTAATGCCTGTCCTTGGGGTGGGGAGAGAAGACTCAAAAAGCCTGAGCCAGGAGTCGGGAAACCAGCATTTCAAGTCCAATTTTCCTCTGTACTGGCTGAATCTCCATTAAGTCCGTTAAGTTCTTTGGACGTCCCATTTCCCCATTTTTCAAACGAGGGGTGCATGTTGCAGGATCTACACGTTGCAGGCTCCCGTGCTGCGCTCCTATGTTTTGGTTCTACTCAGGAACATTTAGTCAGAGCGCGCTCCCTCTGAGTCCCTGGTCATCCTTTCCTCTCTGTCCCCCTTTCTTTTGACTTTCCACTAAGGCCTTTATTTTTCTCCTGCCCATGACCTTCTTTCACAACATGCCCCTTTCATTACTTTCTCCCACCGGCTTTGTCTCCCAAGCTTTCTCTCTGCTCCCCTCCTCTGCCTTCTCCGCATCTCCCTTGTATCATAAGGAAATTCTCCTCGGCTTTCTCTTTGAAAATGTTTTCCCTCTCCATCCAGACTTCATCCCAACCGCAGAGAAGAGGTTCAGTAACTTTGATGAGGATGGTCCTGTAAAACTTTTACTTTCCAATCTTTAATGAGCTGAAAGATTTACTCGGCTATAATTCTGAGCTCAGAAACCGAGAATAGAGACCCCTAACTAGCGACATGTTAATTTAGACTTCTTTTCTTACATGCACTAACAGGCATGAGGAAGTCCTTGGAAATAGAGATGCCCCACTATATTTTTCTGTCATTTAATTAATTTCAACTTTCAAAGTGAAATGTTGGCTCTAGCTCACCGAAAATAGATGTAGTCTAAATTATTATTTCATGTAAATTTCTTTACAAGTGCATGATTCAGTGTGCATTCCTCCATTATTAGTCTCTTTAACATTATTTCAAACTGGTCTGTTCCCTTTTGTGCAGTATGACCTGTTCTTGTATTACAATAATCCCCGATGTACCCTTTTTTCTTTCTTTTTTAAAAAAAGAAGCTAATTGAATTATCTCATTATTTTAATTTGTTAAGCAAATGTATTTTGCATCTCAGGATGTGTTCTTAAAGAAGGGGACTGCTATGGCTTTGCCCCCTGAATGGGCCATTGGCCCATTTTGACATTCATGCATTCATTAACTAACAGAACATAAAAGAACTCTGGTTGTATTTTTTTTTTTCCAAACACCCAACCAGCATGGAGCAACTTCTTCCAATAAGCCACAGGGGTCTCTCTACATATGTTCTCAACTGCAAGCTATTGTCACCTATTCTGAATACCGCAAAAGGCCCAGAGAAAAAAGAACCCCACCTCAACAAAGGCCAACTGTAGCAATTGTTAAGTCTTAGTCTCAATATGACAAAAATCATTAACCTTCAGTTTTCTTGGAAGAACAAGTTCCCCTACAACTGTAACAGTTAAAACACTCTCTCAAGTTCCTGTGCACCACCAACTTTATGGGAAAGGGTGATAAACTTGCTGCTAATTGATTATATTGAGGAAAATATTTAAACTAAACCCAAAGTGGCATTTAAAAAAACAAACTATTTGATAAATTGAGGAATTTCCATATTCACAGTTAAGCACTTCGGATTTGCTTAACCTGAGGCTAAATAATTAGTTTTTAGTTTCTAACTACCAATTTCCAAAATGTCCTTTAAAAACGAACAATAATTTTAAAGGAATAAATCCACATCTATCTTTTTAGAAATTCAACTACGGCAAATGTTGTACTTACTATACCCTTTCTGCTATTGATTGACGGGTCTGCCTGGCTTCTCAGGCTGAGAAATCTAGTGAAGATCGAAGAAAGAATCTGTTGGAAATGGATGTGCTTTTGCTGGAAAGTACCCAGTAGCAAAAAAACTTAGGGAAATCCTAGGGAAGTATATTCCTTTCACTAACACATGGAGATTATGATATCATAAAAGTAAGCCTGTCGTTTCAACTGTTTTTATTTGACTTCAAAGATAGTTGAAGAAAGAAACAGCAAGAAATAATGCCCTGGCTAACGGTTTATTCATAACCGTGAAAAACTCCTCCACACCAAGAAGCCCTTAGTGTGCTCAATTAGGCTCTCAGGCACCTCCGCATGCCACCTTCAAGAGCTCCCCTAGTCGAGCTGCAAAGAATATATTTGATCATGGAATGAAAACAGGAAGTGCTCACACACAAAGACGCCACTTGCTCGGACCAGTTTCCGACTGAAGGTCTTCTTATTTGAAAACATAGGGATAAAGCTCACACTTAGGGGATGTGGGACTTCTTTCAAAGATATGTGTACAGAATCAGGAGCAAATTTACTTTAAAGTGATATAATACCATGCAGCTTTCTTGAAATTGCAGGTTCTACAAACTCTGACCTTTTTTCATGGCAAAATGCTCTGTCCCCTCTCCACCTCTCTGGTGGTGCGGGAGAGGGATGAGAGCCGCCTCTCAGGGGTCTACTCGTTTCACTCCTTGCCTGTTAGGGTTTGTTCTCTGGGATTTTGTAAAGGTTTCTGCTTGATAATAAAAATGTAGTTTAAAGTAAATTATTCTACAGAGACAGTGTACCCAAATTATGAGTAAATACAGCTCTGTGTTACATTAGAGAAACACGTCTTCTCCAGTGAGTTCATCAAGACCATGTGACAGTCTACTTAGTCATCTCGAACTTTTTATTGTAATGTATGTGTGTACACACACACACACACGCACGCACGCACATGAGGCAGAGGGTGGGTGGGAGAGACTGACTTAGACTATTTTGCCTTTTAACTGGTTCTCTTTATCTTGTGTAGATTGTGTAGATCCAGATGGCTTCTTTTCTTAAGTGAGGCGATAAAGTGTTAGAGTTAAGAGCACAGGGCCTGCAGTCTGGAACACAGTAGATTTCTGATCTTGAGCAGTTACACTCTCTAAGCCTCATTTTCCACATCTGTAGAATGGAGATAATTCTAGATCGGGATTAAATGAGATAATGTAAAGCATTCAACCCCATGCCTGGCTTTTTTATAATAAGTACATAGTAGAAAGTTGCTATAATTCTTCTCTTAATCTTTGAATGGCTACAGGAGGCTTTGACCAATAGAACTAGGCAACCAAAGTTACCATTTACTTTCCCGGGACTGTTTGAGATGGAGAGACCAGGTGTTGTCAAACCAATCCCAAATGGCCCTAAGCAGGAGAGAACATAGTCTAAGCTCTGCCTTCTAGAGCCATATAAACATTTGATGGCAGCTCAGTGATGTGCGGTGAGAGAGTCAGAGAGTCCTGGTGCCAGTGGAAAGCCAGAGCATCCTGGTGGGCCTTCTGGGATGGGGTGGGAGGTGAAGAAGAAACTGAATATGGAATAGTCCAGAATGCCTTAGCAGGGGCCTAATTTTGGCAGAGAATGCTCCTTTTCACCGTAAGGGGTCCAGTATGTGAACAGAATCTGGAGTCTCCAGCTTCCTCAGAGTGTTAAGGTCTAGGTTCTCTGAGAGAGAGTGCAGTATGGGTTTTTAAAAAGAGGTCACTAAATATGAAATTAGAGGGGTTCTATGATCTTGGGCAAGCTGTTCAACATCTGAACCTACTTCCTTACCTAAAAAGTGAAAATAGTGAATTGTGCCCTACTTAGCTGGCTAGGTTGCTGGATGTGGCTCATATGATGTAGTCAACTTGTGATCTGTATTGTGCTGTACAAGTGTTGAGTATTTTGGTCTTTTGGTTATGTACTTGAGTGTCCAGCTGCTTGAGACCTCCAGTACTTTATGAAATCATCACCAAGTGTGCAAGAGCTCATGCGGCCCACCTTGTTCATCTCTACCCCAATTTCTCTACTTGTCCGCTTCCACAAGGGTATACTTGGGGATACTTCCTATCATTAGACATCTTTTTAAGGCCCTGGAATGGTTGATCAAACCAGTATTTCGCAGATATTAGTTATTTCTACTTAGAAATTAGTGCCTTCATGATTCTGAGATTCGTCGACTTAATACTAATCACTATAGGCCAAATTAATACCAAATATAGTGTTGGCCTTACTCATACGGTGAGAGATGGCCTTTCTCAGATTCAGAGATACAGATGTGCACTGAATACAAGTGGGGCTCATGGGCTGAGAAATACATATGTGGAAATGCATATGCGGAACACACAGCTGAAACACACCAGCCGAGAGAGCTTCCTGCAAACGTGCAGCGTAGGGAGGCAGCCCCTAACCTCAGCCTTTGCATTGTTTTTCTGCTTGCCAAGAGAAAACATCTGTGAATTATTTGAATGGAACCTTACACTGGAGATCGTCTGAATTGGTGTCATCTCTGTTTAATTTCAGGAAATGATGTCACAATGCATTAAATAACAATGCTGGGTGATTTATTTTCCCGTGGACATGCTGTCCTAAGCATTCCTCTTCTCTTGCAATGTTTCCAATTAACTGTAAGCTTGAGTGTTCTTCCTATTTCATAATGATTTTGAGGGGTGGGGGCGGGAGATCGGGGTGGGAAGAATGATAATTTCAGAGGTTGCTGAGGTTCAGAGCTAATGGCACATCTGTCATGTCCTTATTGGGACAGGAGAGGACTTAAGGTCGGGGCTGTGATCACCAGTGGCAACCTAGAACAGTGTCGGTTGGTTTTAAAAAATGTCTAAAAAAGAAAGCCTGAACATTCTGATCCTGTCTGTCCCAGAGCCACTAGATGATTTTAATAGCGACCTGTATACTGTAGCTTCTGCCTTTTTCAAAGTTTCTATGCACTCCCTTCTTCAATAAAGAATAGAGGACATAAGTCAATTCTGTGTGCCATCTGTCGTCGTTTTTACAATTTCTCAAATTAAAGAGACAGGCCAAAAATTTAATGTTGTGTTGAATCCTAGGAACTCCTCTAGATGAAATAAAATTGCAAGTAAATTTACTTTGTCTCTCTTGAGGGAAAAAAAACCTTGCATGCTGCTGTGTCATAACCTCTTACTTGTAGTCTCAATTTGGTGTTTAGAATTAGATTATGAGGGGTTCTGCGTGTGAAAGACTGATGTGTTTGGGATTCAGCAGGCTTTGTCCACAAGCCGAATGACTTAGAGGTAAAGTGCCCAGTCCAGTGGCTGTGGCAGTGGCCTTTGTTGGGGGTTATGAGATGTGTGGTCTCCTCAGTACCAAAACGTCTGGTCAAGACATTTCAAAAGTACATCAGACAATCCCATTGAAAAAGAAGTTCAGCTGAGATAGACTAAGAAAATTAAGTCCCAGATTATGAGCCACTAGCTGACAGACACGTTTTAAAAATAAGCAACTGAGTGAGAAGATTGAAGAATGAAATGCTTATTAAATTACCATCAAAAAAGAAACTAAAATAATTATTAGCTCAAAGTTTAGCACCCGGATTCATAAAATATCTCTCTAAGTATAACTGTTTAAAAATACGTTAAGGCATTGAAGGAGATGGAGAATTGAGGACCCTCGAATAAAGGCAAATAGAAGACATGTGCATATCTGAATAATCAGTTATTTAAAAACTCCAAGAATAGAGTGCCATTAAATGCTGTTTAGTGAAAGCCCTGAATATTCATTCAGATCATCGAGAAAATTTCCATTCCTTCATTCCACATGACCACTGTTTGCAAGTGTACTCTGTTGAGAGGTGGAGTTATTGGGAATTAAAGGCCAAATTGACTGTGTTATGAGGACACTCACTGTCCCTCAGCTTGGCTGCAGGATAGGGTCATCAAGCGACCTTTCCGTTCAGGATTCATTTTGACTTTAGAGACTGTTGCTGCACAGATTTCAGAGGACTCCTGGAAATGCCCTGTCTTCTGTGTGCTGTAGTCTGTTTTTGCAATTTGGAGCAGATTATGAAGAGTAAAGATGATATCCAGCCCCACTGCTCCTGGTAAGAAACAGTAACTTGGGTAGGAAGCTTGAGGTTGGTTGAATGGAATCTGCCTTCTTACATTGATGTGCTGGGTACCACTTTCTGAATTGATTGGCAGCCGTTGTTTACAATATGCAAAGTAATCACTGGCACCCTTTAAAGGTGTATTATCCTCTTAAAACATAATAGTAATGCCATTTTCATGCTTTTACATTTGCTATTCATATTTTGAACTGCCAAGTCCTAAATCTGCCAGAACTAATTTAAGTTGTTTTTATCTATTGGTGGATAAGTTGTCAAGTCACAATATCATGGCAGATAATTTTTCTTAAACTATAGTTTTACTTCTTGGTTATAATAGATAACATGACTATTGTTGAATCTGATTTGATTGTCCACAAAAAGAAAAATTACAACTCAAGAGATTATTATTGTGGGATTCTGGGATGACAAGAAATGAAGAGGATGCTATTATCTAGTTATTCTGAGCATTATAGAAAATTAACATGAGCCACTAATCAGCACTCTTCCAATCAACCTGCCCCCTCCTCCCCCAGGTTTACTGATATCTGATTTGCCTAACATGGCCAGATAATGAAGAGCCACCCTTGTTAATCCCAGCATCAAATCTTGTTGCTGTTCTTAATTTTAATCCCTCAGCCAATGCATTGTAATATAACTATCTAGACTTATTTACTTCTTGCATCATTCCCCTACATTCGCAAATATTCTAGAATTAATTTTGACTGGGAAATATGTGGCAATTTAATAACTAATAATTTAGAAAGAGACATTCTCATGCTCATGACCCTGGTCATACTGCAGTTGTAAAATAGCCATTTCTTACCCTGGACACATGGTGCGACTCTGTCGTAAGCTGACAACAAATAACCCAAGTGTACGGGGGGGTGGGGGGTGGGGGGGGGTGGTGCTAAACTAGTCTTTCAAAAAGGAAAAAGGCTTTTATCAATAGAAGAGATGAATGCTAGATTATTCCCCATAGGGTTTGTGACATGTTGGAACTCTATAAAAGCAGCCTTATTTTTTTCCCCATGGTGAAAAGTTACAGGTTCCATTTCAATGTTTCAAGATATCTGCAGGCAGCTCATGAGTCGTTACACTTGTTTTAAACCCTGCCTCACAGTGAATTTAAAATAAAAAAGTGGTAAGAGGGCATGGGCAATATGAGATCATTATTAGTCAATTATAGGCTCAGTTCAGTTTTTGCGTTAGTTTCTAGGAAACCATAAGTTTAGACCTGTGTGGCAAAAATCCCACTGATTACTTGATGGGCCTTTGATGAAGACCTCTCTTATTGCTTAATCCTGAAGCTTTTATGTATGCTTAAGTGATAATCAAATATGACCATGTGGAAAGGCATCAGATTTCAATATGACCTTTATTACCAGCCTGGGAATCCTTTCAAAACAATTTGAAATATTTTATTTTTGCAGAGCAAGTTTTTAAAAAAGTGTGATTTAGTTCCCTTTGGTTCTTACATGCTTGTGATCTCAGTTAAATAGAAAAGGGGTGCTTAAATTCTCCTGAATTTCTGGTTGGGCCTGTTTGGAGCAGACAATGGAAATTTTTGTAATTTATAAGCAGAATTAGTGCTTTTCTTACCTTTAGATAGTTAGGACAGTCTGTTAATTTTTTATGCTTTAAAAAAATTAAAACATTTCAGGGCAGGGAGAAAGAACATCCTGCTGTTTATACGACTATAGATATAAAACTACATATATATAGTAATACAGCAGAATTAGGACCAATTTGAAGTTACTTGCCTAGGATCCTAGTCTCAACTCAACCTTTTGCTCTCTGAATTATCTTGGGCGAGTCATTTAATTTTCTGAGTGCTGGTTTTCTCACATTGTTGTTTTGAGGGTTAGCTGCGATTAGAAGCTGCCCTTTGAAAAGGGCAGAATACTATGCCAGCATAAAACGATAGTCATGAATGTTTTTGTATAATCCACTGAAATGATTAATTTATTCTGTCTTAGCTCCATGAAACCTGAACTTGGATACGAGTGAAACACTCTTCTAAGAAAAATGTTGTACTTGTTACTTTAAGCTAAGTCCGTTTGGGATGAGGATCAAATCCTACAGTTGGTATGATATGTACCAAGAAAAGGGCAAAAGACCTTATGGACCATTCATACTGCAGCACAGTTTTAGTGGGTCGTGAGTCGAAGGAATTTTTGAAATTTCATCAATTCAAACTTAAGAGAAAGGACTGGATGATAGCAAACTAACCTCACCATAAACTTATTCCCACTTGTATTATTATAGCTAGGGAACAAACTCCTTGGGGATTTGGACATCTTTGTTCTTTGTCCATAAACTCTTCATCCTGAGAATTAACCAGTTCACCAGCCTCCACTTTTCATCCTGGCCGAGCTGGTGGAGAAAGGCAGTTTTACATCTCTAAAATAGCAGGCTCCCAGGCCCACGCTAAAAAAGGTGGAATCCTATGAGAGGTACAGAATTATCTCATTGCAGCAAGAGACTAGTGGGATTAGATTTTTTTTCCTGAAGACAGTTTCAATCTGGATGCTAAATTAGGCTCCCTTTGATTCTACATTCAGAGAGTTGTGGATGCTACAGCTTTTAAGACAGATTCCTCTTTGGCTGAAGCAAGAATCTGTATGGGAGAATAGTGAGGAAAGCTTGGGAAGATATATTGAGGTGCTAGGTTTAGACACATAAGCCAGATATCTGAATGGAGGGAAACTCTGTGGACATTAGAAATGATGAGAGTATAGTCTGAGAGTTGGGGATGATCTTTGTAGGAGTAATGTTTGAAACCACGGCACTAGATTAAGCTAAGTAAGGCAGAGAGCACAGAGAGACGGGCTTAGGGGATAGAATCTTTTTAGAAACTACAGTTCAAGGGAGGAAGAGACAAAGTCATGAGCCGAGATAAAGAAATCAGACTAGTAGGAACATAATCAGGTCATGTGAAGAAAGAAGGAATTTCAAAGTAGAGGAAGTAGATTCTGTAGAAAGATCAAGGACAATGATGGCTAAAATAAGCCTTTGGATTTGGCACTTAGGAGTCATGGTCTACCTTTGAATTCTACCGACTGAGGAGTGAGCAGGCAAAGTTGGAAGGGAAGAAAGGAAGAAGAGAGGACAGTGCTGGGAGTGGCAGAGTTTATCAGCACAGATGATCAGATGAATAAGATGTTGCAGCAGCAGTGAGAAGGGATCCAGGGGAGAGAAATTGAGGTGTAGGGGTGTGGGGTGGAGAGAACGCCAATGGATAATGTAAGGTTCAAGAAGAGGAAGCCCCTGAAGATGAGGGTCAAAGCACAGGTGGAAAGGTGGGTAGGAGACAGACACATTTTGTAAAGAGTAGGAAGAAGGCTGAGGGAATTCAGAAAAGAGCTTCTCCAACTGGATGAGTAGGAACTGTGGAGGGTGTGATCCAGAGCGAATTAGGAAAGAACAACAGTGTGGCCTTGAGTCAAAGAGGACCAGACTGGAATAGACCCTTTCCTCATCACTTCACCCTTTCTCAGGCAGAGCTCAGGAACCCAGGAGCAAGAGGGGCAAAGGCAGATAATAGGAAAAACCTAAGCCTGGGGTTGACAACATGGGTGAGAGGAAGGGTTGTAGTGAGAGAATCCTTGAAATGGCTGACTAGTAAGTCAAAATTCCAATGAGATATTCTTTCCTTGGATCATGACTGAAAAAAATGACTTCATAGTTCATCTGAATAGTGAAACAATGAGGAAAGGTCAAGATATTTTTGGAAAAGAAAAACGAGAGAAGTCATGCGCTGAGTGTTATTAAGATAGATTATAAAGCTTTAAGGTGTGGCCCTGGCTAACACAATAGGCAGAATGATCATTTGAACAAAATAAGAATACACAAATCAATCCAAAGATATAATAAATTTCTTAATTTTAAAGGCATCACTTCAAATCAATTAAGGAAAAACAAGAATAATTCAATAGGTGGGTTTTGGTTAATTGTTTGACTATTTTTGAAAAAACAATCAGTAATATCCATCAAAATAAGTTCCACATTTAAGATTTCTTTGAAGTAAATGTTACTATTTCTCTCTCCTTTATTTAGTGAAATCCTTTCAGAGCATAAAAACAAAGGAATTATAAAGAAAAATGGTGATAGATTCAATTAAACAAAAATAAAATGTAAGAGCTTTTGAATGTCAAGAAAACACCGTAAAATAAAGGCAAACATTAAACTGGCAAAAATATGTGCAACATCATATAACAGGCAGAGGATTAGTGTCCTTAATAAATAAAGTGTACAAATAAATAAAGAAAAAAGTGCAATAGATAAAAAGGCACAGATGAATAGGTCCATTCACAAAAGAAGAAATACAAATGACCAATAGGCATTTGGAAAATATTTAAGGTAATTAACAACCAAACCAATTTAAAACTCAGCAACAAAATATTATTTTTTCCTTCAAATTTAGAAAAACTAAAAAAAAAAGTAGTGTCTAGCACTGTCCAGGATGGAAGGAAATATTTGCCTTTACAATGACAATAAAAATTGTCTCAGTCTTTCTGGAATTTAAACTGGTAATATGTCTTACTAATCATGTTCTTCTCCTCTGATCCAGTCATTCAGTTTTTAGGAGTTTATTATAAAGAAATAATAAGAAACATACACCAAAATTATGGAAAATTATATATAAAGATATTTATGACAATAAAACTTTGAAAACCACCTATATTTCCAACTAGAAGACTGTCATGGAATATTATGGACTACTATGTAATCGTTAAAAATTATATTCTCAAAAATATTTTGAGGGCCAGCCCAGTGGCACAGCGGTTAAGTTTGCACATTCCACTTCTCGCCAGCCCGGGGCTGGCTGGTTCCGATCCCGAGTGCGGACATGGCACCGCTTGGCAAAAAGCCATGATGTGGTAGGCGTCCCACATATAAAGTAGAGGAAGATGGGCATGGATGCTAGCTCAGGGCCAGTCTTCCTCAGCAAAATGAGGAGGATTGGCAGTAGTTAGCTCAGGGCTAATCTTCCTCAAAAAAGAAAAAAAAATATTTTGAGCTATGTAAAAATCTCTCAATACATTACCAGGTGAATTAAAACAGATAAGGCAGTAGGTATGATATGATTCCAGTTTGGTTTTTTTATTTTTTAAAGATTGGCACCTGCGCTAACGTCTGTTGCCGATCCTTTTTTCTTTTCCTTCTTCTTCTTCTCCTCAAAGCCCCCCAGTACATAGTTGTATATTCTAGTTGTAGGTCCTTCTAGTTCTGCTATGTGGGACGCCGCCTCAGCATGGCTTGATAAGTGGTGCTAGATCTGTGCCCAGGATGAGAACTGGCGAAACCCTGGGCCGCCGAAGTGGAGTGTGTGAACTTAACCACTCAGCCATGGGACCGCCCCTACTTTTTTCTTTATACTTATTTGTATGCTCTAAATTGTCTGTAAACTATGTGCTGTATTTATAATACAAGGCAATAAATTTTATTTTAATAAAGAACCATGCCGGGTGGAGAAGCTAAGTGTGGTCATGCACTGGAAACACAGGGAGCCACTGAAGGGTTGCAAGTCCAGGTGCAGATTTAGAGGGAGAACAAGGAAGCAGGGAAGGAGCATTTTAAGGTCTGTAATCTTGGAAATGCAGCATCTCTGTTTGATGAAATCAAGAGCTAGTGAAGTAGAGATGGATGACATTGGAATTAAGAGAGGCAAGATATTAGAAAGGTCTTTGTCATTTATATCGAAGCCTTCAAAAGTAGAGGCAGCCAGTGGGGTGGAGAGGAACGTTCTAGAGTGTACAGAAGCCATGGAGGAAAGTGGCAGCAGTGGTGGAGAGCAAGGACAGCAAATGCTATGGACTTCATGAGAAAAGTGGGTGGAAAGTCTTAGGTAAGGGGCTGCGAGCAGGGAGTAAGAGAGGAAAGGGAAGAGAGAACACTCTGAACAATCGCCCCTGATTCCAGAGGGACTGGTAAGGGGGAGAAATGAGAGACTTCAGTGGGAGAGTTTCTTAGTCAGTTCAGGCTGCCAAAACGTATCCACAGGTTGGGGGCTCAAACCACAGAAATTCGTTTTCTCACAGTTCTGGAGGCTGGAAAGTCCAAGATCAAGGTGCTGGCGGCATGCGTGTCTGGTGAGAGGTCTCTCTCTTCCTCTTCTTATAAGGCCACCAACCCTATGAGATTAGGACCCCACCCTTATAACCTCATCCTTATTTTCCTCCTAAAAGGTCTCTGTTCGAATACGATCACTGTGGGGTTTAGGGCTCCAACATATGAATTTTGTGGGGACACAATTCAGTCCCTAGCAGAGAATTTTTAGGGAAACAATATTTCAGGACAAATTCAGGTTTCAGAATGTCAAGGATGTGGAAGTTATGTTTGTGGAAGAGATCAGAGTTATTTTTATTCCATGACACAGCAGGTGAGGGCGAGGCAAAGAGGCAAGTTAACCTAGGATGTGGTGAGACAAAACAAAAAGACCAGAAGGCCAAGAGAAATGCCAGTAGGATGGCAGGCCTTTGCTAATAAAGCTCTCTACGATCCTGTCGGGGACCGAAGTAGAGAAACCCAAAGAAAGAGCCCTAAAATGTTTCCCCAAAGCACCTGGATGGAGGAGGGAAAGCAGAGCGTGGAAACTGTGAAGATGACTACTTGGTTGGCTAAAATAAACCACAAATTGAGTTCTTATTTTGAGCATGCTTAAGGTTTGTTTGATCTAGCTGTTTCTCCTTAGAGTTCAGTTTTACATATGCTTCCGCGCCCCAACCAGCTTGTGTATTTTCAGGATTTTTTTTTTTTCTCTCTTTCTTCTCCTCCTTCCGTGTTTCAGTCAGGGAGGGGAAGGACGGAGGGAGTTGAGGTCGGCAGACGGGCTCATTCCCTGGTTTGTCAGGCTGTGCGCTTGACCCTTCCTCAGGACCTGTGATTAATACGCGCTTTGTAGAGGAGACTTGGCAAACCCTGCTCTCCACAGGACTCAATTCATAATTCACAGCGAACAGGAGGGGCAGGGTCTCTGCGGTGGCTTGTTTGCTCTCTGCCGCACGAAAAGCAATGCGTTCTGACCTTCACTGCTATCTAATCAGGAAGTAGACTGTCCTAGTGTGTCGTCGAGTCCTCCTAGGGCTCTCTACAACTGTCAATTATGTTCGAGCTCCCCAGATCTGGCGCACACCACACTTTACATTACTATTGTGTATCTTAAAATAAACAGCATTGCAAGCTGTTTATTTTGGTGTTACTATGTATGCAATTTTAAAACAGTGGTTACTTAAACAAACGTCTCTGTTCCCACAGCACTTGAAAGCCAGTGTTTGCTCCTGTGGTTTTGGGTTTTGTCACTTCTGTTTGGATTATATCTGAAATCCACGCTGGGAGCAATTGGAATGAACCTGGCGGCACCTAAGCCAGGACCTGTTCCTCGGCCCTGCCCTTCACCAGGTGCAGCTGCCTTCCTCGCTCCCCACACTCTCCCGACACAAACCTGAGACTCTGTTTTCTCCTTGGGGCGCTCAGTTTATTCCCATGAGTCATCTAGAGGGTCCTTTCCTTTAAGTTCCTGGATGCCGTACAATTTAATTGAATAAGTAGTATTGTGAAGATTCTATAACAAAATACTACTCCCAAATACTCATTTAAAATGATCATTTGTGTACTGTAGATACAGTGCATGTTCTATTGACACAGCTGGGGCAAGATGAATGAGAAGGGGGGCCATGAGCAAAATGGCTTTAAAGATATTAAAGTTCTGACAATGACTTGCCCTGTGACTTTGAGTCCTTCCGCCTCCACGGCATACAGGGGTGAACTAGGGAGGTGGAGTGTCTTAGTATCGCATACAAGACTTCTGTGCATGTCTTTGGTTTGGCTCACAGGAGGTCACTTCCTAGTGCTGTTTCTTTGGGCAAGTTGTTTAACATCTCTGAGTCTTCATCTGTAAAATGGGTAGGATTGTTTGCGGGGAAGGGAGATTGGGTGAAATGGAGCATGTAAAACAACCTATCTCAGTGCCTTGGGTGAGGTTGGTACTCAGTGATTAGTCTTTTCTTTCTTTCTGCACCCCTCACCTATGGCACGAATTATATCTGGGGGTGATGTGGGCATAGTCCCATTGGCTTGAGGCTGCAGTTAATGTAATGTGGGACCCTCAGCATCTCACCTGGCCTGCTGGGTGATGTTTGAGATAGTCATTACCCAGAATCTACTTCACCGTTAGAGATGGACCACAGCACTGCACACTTCCTTCTCCATGCCCTGGCCTGTTTTTAAGGAAAGAAGATGCTGATTTGAAGTTCTGTGTTATGTGTGCCTTACTCCCTGCCATTAGTAGAGATATCTAAAAGCAAATTATAATCATCTTTCCATCCTGATGACATGAATTTCTTCTGTTGTACCGGCACATTATAAGGGAACTTTTTAGATAGATTTACTGGTTAATGAATGAATGAATGAAAAGCTTACTTGGATTTGTGGGCATTTCAAGAAGTGTAAATTCTAGTGGCACAATTTATTAGCCAGTTCTGGTGGTCTAGTGGTTAAGATTTGGCACTCTCACTGCCACGGCTGAGGTTGGTCAGAAAATTGTATCACTGGTCTTTTGGTGGTCACACTGTGGTGGCTGCATGTTGCTGTCATGCTGGAAGCTATGCCACTGTTATTTCAAATACCAGCAGAGTCACCCATGGTGGACAGGTTTCAGTGGAGCTTCCAGACTAAAACATATTAGGAAGAAGGACCTAGTCACCCACAAAAAGTTGGCCATGAAAACTCTATGAATAGCGACAGATCATTGTCTGATATAGCAATGGAAGGTGAGGGGATGTCTCAAAAAAGACCAGGCAGGTTTCAACTCTGCTGTATATAGGGTCGCTAGGAATAGGAATCAACTCCATGGCACTAACAACAAACAGTTTATTGCCTTTTACACTCAAACTAAAAATTAGTCTACAGGGGCTGGCCCCGTGGCCCAGGGGTTGGGTTTGCACTCTCAGCTCTGGTGGTCTAGGGTTCGCCAGTTCAGATCCTGGAAACAGAGACCTACTCACCTCTTGTTGGGCCATGCTGTGGTGGTGGCCCACATAGAACAACCAGAATGACCTATAACTAGAGTATACAACCATGTACTGCGGGGCTTTGGGGAGAAAAAAATAGGAAGATTGGCAACAGATGTTAGCTCAGGACCAACCTCTCCTCACCCAAAAAAAAAAAAGTTTACATAATTATTTTATTCTCACAACTTAGTTGTATTAATGACAGAGTTTTTCATGTATATTGTTTATACTTTATGCAAAAATCACTACTTTGAAAAATTTAGATTGTAAGCCTGTTAGATTGAAATTGAATAATATAGTAACTCTAAAAGACTAATGAGATGATGTGGATCTCATTGGCCAGGTAGCCACATATTCCCCTTTTCTAAAGTGCATATACAAGATACTACACTATGAAGAAGTGAAAAAACACCGCTCAAATCGTTTAGATACGAACTAGATCCAGTCGTTGTTTTTTGTTGCTCTCTATGATTCCATGAAGGTTACCATGCAAGATATTTTGAGTGTGTGGATTTTTGATTCTAAATGTAAAGAAAATACTCAGTGATCATAGAGGGATTGAAAGCTTGAGTAAGTCTTCAGTCTCTTATTAGCCGGGTTGCTTTGGGCAAGTTATTTAACCTTTTAAGAGCCTCGGTTTCTTCCTTTGTCAAATGGGGATAATAATGCCTCCCCCGTGCATTGTCAGGATGCAGGAAGGAGACCCTGCACATTGTGTGCCTTAAATGCTGGGAAGGTTAGCTCTTATCATCATGCCGCCCCTTTAAGAGGGGAACTTATTTTTTCATTTTCATAATTATTTTGAAGGTGAAGTAATTTCAAAATTCTTGGCGTCATTGGCTCACCTCTGTCCTAAACATCGTAGAATCCCATTTCTCCTGAAGGAACTAACCGCAAACGCATGAGAGAAGTGTGAGGTAGAGATAAAGGGGGAATAAAAAGAAGACTGGGACTGTGAATAGGAAATCTCCATCTTCACTCTTCAAAGCAAAGAGTGGAGTGCATCGTATCTTCCATCCCTTTTCTGATTGGCCAACCTTCTGACATCCTCTAGTTAGCGGTATTTTTCTTGTTTAGTCTGCATATTACTTTCCTAATTATTAGACATAATCTGGCAAGCTTTCTGTATATGTTTATTCTTTCTCCCTAGTCTCAGTCACCTCCAGCTCCTGTTCCATGTTCTCTTTGCTTGTCTGATCTGACTGCATTTCCATCCTTCCTTATTTCTTTAATCTCTGATATGTCGCTTTCATCCGGAGTTCAAATAATTGTATTATTTTCTATGGGTTTGCCTCATCGGAAACAGCTCAAAATTCCTTTAATGCAGAGATTGAAGGAGAAGGTACTTTTTGCCCCAATAACATTAGATGGCATAGTGACAACTGTGTGTTTGTTAAAAAGCAGTTAGCACAAATTAGAAATACTTCACAGCAGATGTGTTTTGTGAAAGGATATGCTAAAAAATTAAACAGAGAATACTTTCCGGTTATAATTTTAGAAAAATATTGTGCAATGAAGCAAATTTACAATTCATTTAAAATCAACCTTTTTATAGAGTGTGTGCCTTCACGATAAAATTTTGACAATTCTGCAATTTGTTTCAGTGTTTCATTGAGGGGGTGGAAATCCATCTGCTAGTTATTTTGGGGGACACCATTACATCAATAAATGATTCCAAAGTTATACACAGACTTCATTTTAAATTAATGTGTAGCTGTTTTAAGTATAAGTGACTTAGTTAAAGGTAAAAGTTCCTGTTATATGCATAATAGTAGGAATTTCTTTTTTCTTTCTGTCAAACACAATCCCAGTTTTCTGTAGACTCCCAAGAACATTTTTGGGCCCTGGGTTTTACAGACGTTTCTTATTTTTACTTCACTGACCCCTTTTTCAGCTGCTGGAGGGGCATTTTTTTCTTCTAAAGTTGCTACCGTTGATACAGTTGCTACTAATCTCGGCCTGCCATGTTGTGACGTAGGTTCTAATAACATCCCATTGAGTGGCTTTTGCAAGCTGGAGGCTTACCAACAGCAGTGCCCTTTGATATTCGACTCACACCAGGAAAAAGAAAATGTAGAGTTAAAAAAAAACTGCAAATAGAAAAAAGAACAAAAACTGTAGAAAACAGAGTGAAATCAAAAACAGATAGCTTTCTGTGAGCAGCTTCGTTTGCCATGGGAGCAGCGAAGCTATAAATCTCAGCGGCGTTGTTTGAAAACTGAACATGAGGCTGCTAAATTTATCATTCATTCTTTGTTGTTTCCGGGAGGGTAGGAGCTCACTGACTTGGCTAACTTTGGTTTCTGTCTCCTATCAATAACATTTCATTTTTCTCAAAATAAAATCAAAATTTGTCTTCTGCTGGATCAAAGGATACTGGAGGATTTGACCAATTGTAGGGAAGAGAAGGGGAAGGGAGGATGGGCTTGGAGTCCTCCCTGTGTTGTGGAACTGGGTGATTTCTTCCAACTCATGACTGTGGGGTTTGGGTGCTTTTCTTCCATGATAGAAGGAAAGGGTATACACATCCCCTCCCGGAGACTTTAAAAAATTTAAATCCATATGTAGAATTTAAAAAGCATGGAGAAAGAAAGTTCAGTGCCGTGAGCAAATCTGGAGCCTGATGAAGCTGCAAAATTCCTCCTTTTGTTTGCACTAGTGTTCCATGTTGCCCTGCAAGGGAAAAAAGGTAGAAAGCAAGCCTGCTACAGATGTGTCTAGCTATGAATATTCATGAGTGCTATTGCCCCGCCTTCTCTACAGCATCCAGGCCTGTCTGATCTCCCTCTAGCACAGCTCACAGATGCTCCCCTGCTTCCCCCCCTACATCCCCCACTTCGAGTCTGCCCTCCCTGACCAACCCCTGAACAAGACTGCAGTTTATTTCGATCACAGCCTTGCGGGATACAGTGATCAGTGGCCTTAGACGTGTGTGTGTGTGTGTGTGTGTGTGTGTGAATATACTCTTGCATCAAAACAAAGGAGGAAAAAGAAAGGAAATGTAATTATCCACAGTTTTATGAATCCAACTCCCCTTAATGTTCATTATTTAAACCAGCAGCAATTACAAGTTCAAAGGGGTTTAGAGGGCCAGCAACCCGCATAATCACTGCCAAATTAAGCGGGACTCATTCGTCACAGGAGAGTACACCCTGAGCAGTGAATCATGCATGCCGCGACAGGCTCTGATTTACATAAAGCAGGAATCTGTGCCCTCTGGGGCTGAGCGTTACTTCGTCTCGGTGGCCGCACGATACGTGAATTTTCTCTTGGTGTTACAAAGCTGACACCACCTCATACGTGGCATAGCATTCCACTCAAGGTTGACAGTAGTTACTCACTTTAGTGTGGACTCGTGTTCAAATAACATGTTGCACCATGATGCAAGTGAAATTCTTATTCTTGAAAAGAGAAGAATTTGTTTCTCTAAAGTTTCTGAATTAAGTGCTTTTATGGTTTCAAAGAACCAGAGTTTTGGAGCAGTTGTGTCTCCTTTTATCTCAATCTATTCAGATCTGTGGTTAAAATCAATGATACTGATAAGGAAGCAAAATTCCTAAGACCTGAGACCTAAGCAGACCTAAGAGAGTGATCCGTTCCCCATCCTGAACGCCCCCCTAAGGCCTCTTCCTGTTTGGTATTGAGTGTTACCTAGTGACAGTTGGGGTCAGTCTTTGAAGGAACCTGTGCTCTGAAGCTGGGCTTTAGGTTACCAAACTGTAGCGGGCTTCTGATTAGCTCAAGAAACTTACTTGAGAGCTGTCATCAGCCATTATTTGAAATCTCTTGGGTCTAAATGATAAAAATTCCAGAGTTGAGTTCAAATGGGAAAGCATTAGGTTCAGGATAATAATGAGGGAAGTCACCAAAATAATATATGGAACTTTTTTCTCCCGTTCTTAAATATTCCTGGATGTTTTCTCTTGTCATTTAGGCAAAGCGTCATAGTGAATTGTCGTTTGTTTTCCCTCCTTTGGAGAGAACTCATCTTTCCATCTGTGGCTAAATCATCTTGGTATTAAGAAATCCCCCACCCTCCCACCCCATTATTATCTATTCCTATTTTCTCAGATACAGAGCTGAATCCACATTTAGGGTTTGAAGTGTTTGTGATCTGAGAATTAGGTTGGCAATTTTGGAGATTACCTATACTTACATTTTTTTACTGACTTTGAAGTGCAGATAAAGGTCTTGTGGTTTTGTCTCTTGTAACTGGGTCTACACTGTACATATATCAAAGCAGTGTGGTTTAAAAAGTCTTTGAAGCAGATCACAGTACTTTTTGAAGCGATGTGACAAAATGGACCCGAGGCACCCTCAAACAGGCTTCCTGGTGTTCTGCTGTTGGTAGCTGCCTACCACCACCATGCAAAGATTCCGGGGTTTCACCTTGCACTTCAGCCTCTGGGAAATTTCTTTCCCCTGGGTGCTTTCCTGTATTGTCCTCTCCAAGAATCTCCACTTAGTGCCCAAATGTTAAGTTAGGTGCATGTTGTCTCTACTGTTGCAGGTGTACTGTAAGGCAACTAGTTTATACCAGAAAGAGGAATAAGTCAGGAGTGTCAGTCCTGGCTTAGTCCAGTTAAGCAACCCAATATTAGCCAGGTCAATAGGCAAGTCATTTTACCTCTCTGAGCTCTAGTTTCCTCATCTGTAAAAGGAGTTATTTGTTTCCCTCCTAACACCTATGTTGTTGTAAGGAGTGTTAATGTTTGTTATTTTTATTTCATTGTCAAAGCTCTGGACACATCAAGCTGTTTGAATTCCTCCTAAAATCTTCTTTATTCCTCTCCTCTCCTGCGTTCGTCTTTGTTCCTCAAAAGCAAGATCCTTTCACCTTCGTTTATTCAGGCCTTATTCTCACGTTCTAGCTATAAGGTGCCATCTGGCATTCTGAGGTGAAGGATTCTTCTGGACTCAGTGAAATCTCCCAAACCAGTTTTCTTTCTCTCGCTCACCCTTCTAGTGACCTAGGGAAGAATCATCAACGTTTTGACCTATGTCCTCTTGTCTGTCCTCCTCCTCCAGGCCACATCTGTCTTTCTTCTGCTTATGTAATTTCGTGCCTTTTTAAAACCCAAATACTGCCAAGTTTTTAGGGTCATTGAGATTGAAATATACATTTACAGAAGAAAAAGATGAGTAGACAAATTTATGCACTGTAAGGTAGCTCAGGAGTGCTCAAAAAGTTGGGTTGAAGAAAGATCATTCTAACCTTTCCTGTGTCCGTCTGAAAAACACAATCAATAGTCTGCAAGACCAAACAAGATTTAGAAATAAATTACTTAAAGATATTCTAACAAAGAATTTAATGTAGTTGAGTTTGTGTACACTAGAACAATTGTAGTTAGCATACTGACAGAAATAGGCACATGAGAGTGGCTTGTGCGGCGGGTTTGTATACAAATATATGTAGAACAGACAGCACATAGATGTACACACGTGTGCATGCACGAGCACACACGAACAAGCAAATTGTGGTTAAGTAAAACCCATACAAAGTAAATAAAGGTTTATAGCATTTTCTCAGAGAAATTCATGGGTAATTCACCTGTGGGGCACTTTGTAACTGGCCTATGAGGAGGAAGTATGATTAGATTCTGAGGTTTAGTTGGTGATAAAAATGTAAGCAAGTTTTCTTTGCAAACAGATTGTGCATCTCTCAATTTACCTCATTCTTAGCAACCTATGGTTTCTAACATGACCAGACCATGGGGGGAGGACTGAGGAACAGGGAGATGTTTTAATGATGAAATTCCACCTTTCTTGGTCCAGCTTCTATAAAATCTTGCTGCTATATTGAGCCAAAGTGCCCATCAATGTTCCTTTTATTGGACATGCTTCATATATTGTGATGAGATTATGTGCACCCGTAGAGGTTGTTAGGAAAAACTTAACATGCCACTGATGTGCAATGAAGGAAAGTTAATTGTGTAGATGCCACGAAACTGCATCAATGAGTAGAGCCCTCTGTCAGGAGTATTAATCTGCCTTGAATAAAAACTGCTAAACAGGCTTGTAACCAATAGCCTAGGGTAAAACTTGGTATTAATAAACCCATGGCAATGAATCAGACCACAACTGTCCTTATTCACACAGGGATCCATAGACTGTAACCCCTGAGAGGTGCTGGTCTGTGCACGTGTTCCTCTTTCATATTGCTCAGAGAATTTAAGTCAAATACAGTTATTGAAAATGCATGCCTCTTTGCAACCTCTATCGTAATAGCAGTAAAAAATACTTTCATTAATCATGAAAACTAATTCTTTTGGACTCTGTGTTTTCATAAATTTGTATTTTAATAGGGAATTTTCTTTTTCCACTTGAAATGTCCCATGGATAATTGAACTAGCCTGGAAAGTTTCAAGTATAATGTTTTTATATCCAAGCAAGTCCCATACAATTCAACTTCATCTGACATCAGTCGTGGTTGAAGGTGACAAACTTGGAAATGTATGAGATTTGCATGACTGAGTTATGTGTAGAGATGAGAGGTAACTTCTTTTAAAAGTTATGTCTCTAAATTTAATAAGTTAATTATTGCTATCTGTGTGGTACAACAAACACCTCTACCTCCAATTATACATACAGAGACACAATTTACACATGGAGAGCTATTTATATGTATTCCATCTGAAGAAAGGTCTCCAGATTGGGTGACATTTCAGGTACATTTCAATCCAATAAATTTGTTTCCCAGTCATGTGTTCGTTAGGAGCAGTAGACTATTGTTTTATTTCATTTGTGGAACAGTGATTACTCCTAAAGGTAAATAAAGAGAGGTAGGCAGAGAGAGGTATGATACAAATGATAGGATTTGTGAACTCAGATCAAGTTTATCTTGTGTTTCCTAACTCTTTTTGGATGCAATTAATATTGTGAATTTTATGTCTCCTAGAGTGATGGAATTAGAGATATAAATGTGAGTTTGGAAGGAGCAAGAGATAAACCCAGATCAACCTTAAATCCCCCTGTTCAATTAGAAAAATTCTTTCATTTGTCTTAAACAACTGATCTAGAGGGCTTTGGAGATTCACCTAAAACAGTCCTTTTCTGGATTTTCCAAGCCATGAAAAACTTGGGTTAGGATGTAGCAAATGCTGTCTGTGTATCTCTTTATCCCCACTTCTAGTAGGTTATTAATTCAATGTTCATTTATTCTGCTTTTACTGAGCAGCTACTAAATATGTTGGGAGCTAGTTTGGCTGATTCAATTATTTATCCACTCTATATCTATGAATATGTATACATACATTGGGCTTGTACACATTCATGTATATTTGTATATCCAAATCAATATTTTTCAGACCCTCATTTTCAGTCTTCAGACCCTTGTCAACAGCAGACCAAGGAAAGTGAGGAAATCTTTGAGTTTACCAAGGATAACTTGAGAAGCATCAAAATGATTAGGAATTAACTTTCTAGAATGCTTATTTACAATTTGCATGTTTTCACAAGAATTGAAGCATAACTCCACATTGCCATAAACTCAACTCAAAGGATATGCTTTAAAACAGTTTCATTGTCTTAATAGACACAATCTTTTGTGTAAATGTTTCTCCAGCCAGTATTTTCCATTTACATAACACTTAGGTACCCTAGCAGTGCTAAAATAAACAATGACTTCAGCTTACCAGGACAAATGTTTGCACTCTAGAATTGTTTGTTGATGAAATAAATATTTTCAACCCAAAACAAAACAAACTCGAGCTCTAAATTTATTAACATGAAGGTGAGGCCAAATTTATGTTGGGTTTGTTCTTGAGCTGACATTTCATTTTGAAGTAATTTTTATGGTCACAGGTGTTCTACTTTCATGGGTTATCTTAAGGAATCCATCCAATTATTAGAAAAAAGTAATAATTCAAGAGGTAGGAGATGTGTTTACTGGGTTAGAGTTCCATTCTGCTTTATTTCAGCCTGAAAATTTTCTTTTACACCTAAATGTGTATAGCACAGAATGTCATTTCTTATGTTTGTTCTTATAATGTGTTCCTGCACTTAAGTGATGCTTCACTTAAAAATGCTTTAGCTCTTTCTTTTTTCCCCCAAATCAATAACTTTAATGCCTGCTCCAAATAAGCTAAAATGGTTTTGATAATTTTCTAGCAAATAGCAAACTTTTGCCTTTTAGCGCTTAAAAACTTTCTGAAATATTTAAAAATCATTTTTGACAGTATATTAAAGTGAGTGAAGATTTAGCTGAAGATCCCACTCAACTTTTCCTGTACTTAAAATATTATAGGCAAATTGAGGAGGTGACTTATTATAGAAATAAGTAGACATAAATGAATACATTTTCTGAAAGAGAAGGGACTCTTTTTTGAGAAAATTCAAATGGCATACTTCATTTTGTGTTTTATCTTACTGGCTTTTACTCACCTATGTACATTTACAAACTCAAGGAAATGGGTCAAAGGTCATTGTGAAACTTTAGAGCAAGGCAAAACTTCTAACTATAGGAAATCTGTAGAAGTGCATTTAAAAATATTTAGTTTATTGAATTTACATTGGGTTGGTTGTATTACTAGTACATAAAACAGTAAAAAATGTAAAACCAGGGTTAATTGTCCTAATCTCTAGGTAGTTGGTGATAAAACCCACAAATGATCTAAGGGAAAAAATTGAAATGCTCTTAGTTTGAGCATTCTTTAAACTGACTTGCTATACTCAGGATAATGGTGGTATTTAAATGAATCTTTTTTCTATTGTTTAATTCTCTGTATTCAATTTAACATTTAAAAAAAGATACAGTTATTAACGGCAGATGTTTCCGTCCACCTATACACTTCCTATATGAAGAAGAGAATGTTAGGTTGTAAAATCATTAAGGTTTGCTATGTGATGAAAAGTAGTTTGCTAGGGTCTGCAGGCCTCTTAGAGACAACATTATGCTGGGTGTTAGCATGCTGATGAAACATCAAGGATATTTATCAAAAATACCAGCTGTGTCTTTATTACACAGCAGAGGATTATGAGCATATTTCTTAACACAGCAGAGGTTTATGGACATTAATCTTAGATAGTTTTTTAAGAAATTTAAATATTCAAGAATTGGAATGAAGAACTGGGAATTTTCTAAATCAGTGGTTTCCAGGTGTGTTATTCTTCACAAAGAAATGCTGGGAAGCTGTATTAGTTGGAATGTTTTTGCCTACAAATAACAGAAAACCACTTCACAAGCTGACTTAAAGGATAATGAGCAAGTTCCAAGGTGTGTGGCATAGTCGACTTCAGGGGAGATGTAGTCAGGGGTCTAAGGATGTCCTCAGAGATCCACAGCCTCTTTGTTCTCCCATCTGTATGTTGACTCCATCCTCAGATTGAGTTTCTTCATAGTAGTAAAATGGCTGCCAGGACATAGGCTGCCTCACTTAGATCCCTGCCTGAAAGTGGCTTCTCGTGGATCTCTGCTAAGAGCCAAGCTTGCCAGAAGCATCTAGCAAAACTTTTTTCATGTGGGCAAGATGTTAGTCACACTGGCAAGGAAATGGGATTGCCTTAGATAGATAGACTTATCTTAAAGTTGAAAGGACTTTCAAGAGAGATTCCTTGCCTTTAGATTCATACACTATTATTATTCCCATTTCACATATGAAGCAAACAAATAGTGCCTAGAAAGTTTAAATATATTTGTCTGGACTTATTCAGCTAGAAAAGGTGGCAGAGAGTCCTGAAACCTGAGTTATCAGTTTAAGATATACAGATTATTTAGTCTTTTCACATATACCTAACAATCTCCAATCTCTTTCTTCTAAAACCAATGCAGATTCAAAATATGGTCTGGTCTGGAAACAGTGCATGAAGCCACACGTTTTCACAAAGCTACATCAGAATGGCTTTAGAAACTTGTAGCTGGCAAGAGTTTGTTTTTACTGTTATTCAGGCACTCAGCAATCCTCAGCCGTTGGCTTATTCATGAGGAAGTGGACTGAAGTTTTTCTCAGGTGAACAATTAAAAGCTCTGTGTCTCCAGTGAGTTATGTCAGTTGTAAAAGAATTTTTGAGGAAAAAACTCTCATCGGCGCTAGCTTGAGTGATTAAGAGAGACAGATAGCTACCAAATATCCATGTGATCGAGAAAAGGGACAAGATGCGTAACGGAGGAAGGGGAGATTCTGGGTAGAGCTGCATAAATTGAAAGTTAGCAACATAGTTTATAAACCACAGACCAGGCTGTGATGGAGAAGATATAAGGTTACACTCCGAAGGTGTTAGACGAGCTGGCATCTCAAATTTCTCTAGGTAATAGAAATTATAACCATTTGCATAAAGTGGAATTCATTTATATGTTTACAGTGCCTAAACATTTTGTGTCCCTCAGAAGAAAAGAGAGACTGCCAGGCCATGGCTTAATTTGAGACTTACTTATAGGTAAATGTCTTTATTCTTGTCAAAAATTTTGATAACATGATCGAGTTGTTTGGTATGCAAATCAGTAGTGATGCTAAACACTATCAAAAATTAGTGTTAAAAAAACTTAAAATAAATGGAAAAAGTCAATGGTCAAAGTAAGAGTGTAATGAATAAAATATGTATTACGAACAGGCAAGATTTATTTATCGAAAACTCATTTAAAGAAATACTCAAAACAAGGGAAGGAGATACCAAGTAATCGTATAACTAAAAATAATTCAGCCCTTTACCTCCTAAAGATCTTGAAGTGCTTTACAGAACCCCCCATTTCTCTGAGAGATGTATTATGGATTCATTCACTTATATATATAGAAATAACTTTTCACACCTTTGTAAATCCTCTCCTACAGCGATGAAATTAGTGTTAGGAACTCATTTTCAAAAGTTATATCGTAATAGGTAGGGGTCATGGAGCTGGTTTGCAGAAGGCAGTGCATCAGTCAGTAAATAATGCCTGGAATGGTGGCATGTCAGCAAGAAGGGCACTGTGACACGCCTGTCCCTGGAGCAGGAACGGGTTTTGCTGCCATCACACCAGAAGTCTTCAGGCTCCTCAGAGGATTCCACTCATTGGAGTCCTAGTTTGTTCCTTTTGTTTTTTTCAGTCAAGTCAATTGAGTCCCTGCTGAAGGCCCACAGGTCACTTTTCTCACATTGTCTTGTATCATTTCACTCTTCCTCCTAAAAATGTCCTTTGACTGTTCAAATCAGCTTAATATTTCATTTATAGCTTAAAGCCCACGTAACCAGGAGTAGCTGGATAAAATTGCAATGAGGGCTTACATTAATTAACAGTGACTTCTCTAACAATGTGCTTATGTAACAATGATGTTGAAAAGGCAAATAAAATGGGCTCTTTTTTTTGAGGAAGATTAGCCCTGAGCTAACATCCACTGCCAATCCTTCTCTTTTTGCTGAGGAAGATTGGCCCTGAGCTAATATCTGTGCCCATCTTCCTCTACTTTATATGTGGGATGCCTGCCACAGCATGGCTTGATGAGCCGTGCACAAGTCTGTGCCCAGGATCCCAACCAGCGAACCCCAGGCTGCTGAAACAGAGCACGCGAACTTAACTGCTGCGCCACCAGGCTGGCCCCTAAAATGGACTTTTGATATAAGGCATTTCAACATGATTTTTATACCTTCTTTTCTTGGGCCTTTTGAGAACACCAAATAAACTCAAGCAGAGGTTACAACATGGCTTTACTCTGCCTCATAATCTTGAACTGACGTATTCCCACAATGTATGTTTTTGTTGGCTGCTGTGGCTCAAAGTCCAACAAGGCACCATCTTAGTGATATGCAAGGGACCTTGCTGGGCTTTTTCTGACCAAGTCTGGGTCTTGTTCTTCAATCTCCATGGGCATTCTCAGTCTGTGGTGTCCAGAGGGCTAGTGACAGGCCTTAAAGCAGAGGTGTGAACATGTAGAAAGAGCAAGTAGCTCAACACGAAGCAAGTGGGACACCTGGGACATGCCGAAGAGTCCAAGGGAATCAACTGTTGAAGTCATTTCCAGCTCTATTATTCTATGAGTCTATAAGGTTTCCTGACATCATAGCAGATTATTTTCGTTTTCCTGTAGAGTTGTCTGATAATGCCTAGAGCAATGAAGGCGCCAACCTGCTCAGACTGAGTTTTCTGCTTGAATATCACAGCAGAGATTTATTGCTAGAATTCTGATCCTGAGCACAGTGTTCAAGATGGCAGCACTTATCAGCTGAGAATGATCAAGTTCACACGCTCCCTGAACAGGAGAGCCCTTAGTTACCCTAAAGCATTGATATAGGTAATCATTTCTCCTGAGTAGAGAGAAGAGTACTTTATATATTTGTTTAAAAGTATTCTCTGGTTTTAGGTTTGGAATGGTAAATAGAAACTACTAGGCATGACCAACAATTAAAGTCAGACAGTAGTTGTAGAGGCCCAAAGGCCAATTTGAGATTTCCATGGTTAACTAAGAAGGAAACTTCAATTGCTCATTTCATTCTGTCATGGGGAACAATATTCTAGAAAGGAATTTGGAGGAAAGAGAAGCCTCCAGGAGTCTAGACCACTTCTTGGTACATAAAAAGGCCTATTGATGCCAGTGGGAAACACTGATCGGTTAACGCAGGTGTCTTACGGAGTCCCACATCTGAGGACATTCCTATCTAGGTGATGTAACTCCTGCCTTTATTTTACATCTTCCCTCTTCTCTCCTACATCTAAAAGAAAAAAATTAAAAACCTATGAAACCTAAAATTATTAACAATTCTAAGACAGAAAATTTAGCATAAAGGTTTTTCTTTTCACCCTGCAAGAATTGCTAGTATTAAATTTGAGCAAAAGTGAGGGTTCTGAAGAATGCAAACCTTTTGGCTTCCTGAGAAGTATTTCCTGTAGTGTCACATAGAATCTCTGGCCCAGTGAGATGAGCACACACAGGGTTCACTCGAGGCTGGAGGGAAGTCTCTGCTGAGAGGGCAGAATCATCAGAGGGCCTGCTGGTCGACTACTCAGCAGCTTGGTTTGCTCTGGGCTCCCTCTGGGGGTGTCAGACTAAACTCTGGGGAGCTCAAGGCTCTCCTCCAGCTGTGGTCAGCCATTCAAGGAAATGTCTTTCTGGAAGCAAATGAGCCCTCCAGGAGACATAGTTTTGTACAATTGTCATATTAGTTAGGTACTGGGAGGAAGGCTCTGAAAAAGACCAATACACTTAATTTTTAAAAAACCCCTCCTTGAATCACTGTTTTCTCAGAAATATGTCTATCAAAAACCAAAAGAAAATGAATAAAAACTCCACTTGTCGCCAAAAACAGCCCCTCTTCCTCTGAAGCTGTATGATGACAATACTTATTTCATCTCTTTCATTTGTCTTTTTAAATGAAAGTAAGTATAGGGGAAGGTAGGCCAAGATGTAACATATATGAAACTCCTTCATCAACCTCACTAATCCCCACCACCACCACCAAAACACAGATGAATTGTTGAGAACAAAATTCTACTTGATGAGAAAGCTACTTCAATCAAAATTCACTTACATCAAAATGTTGCCTGACTCATATATTCATTTATTCAACCCTTATTCAGTGGTCTCTTTACTTTCCCGTGAGCAAGTACGTCACTAAATGATAGAAGGGTGCAAAGATGAATCAGAACCAGAACCTACCCTCAAGAAATTTAAACCCTTGTAGGAGAAAGAAAATGTGAATAGATAGCAAAAATTAAAAGTAGAAAGTGGAAAGTGTCAAAGGAAAAGTGTGGGGGTGGGAGGAAGGCAAGATTACTTCCAGCTGAGGGAATTAGTGGATGTTTTGAGGAGGCTGCAGGTGGGGGGAGGGGGGAGGGGAGAACTTTGAAGGCAGGGGATGGGTGGAGGCGGGAGCGAGGGCAGCAGGGACAGTGTGGGGACAGTAAGCCAGAAGTGATTAGCAGGGATTGGTTCCATAAAGCCCAAGATAAGGCTGCCCCAGCAAGAGGAAATGATGTTGGGAAGGGAGGTCCATTCGGACCGGAGACAACACTGGTTAAGGATTTTAGACCTGACTGGATGGAGAATGAGTTTTTGAGCAAGAAACTGACAAGGTATAGTTGTAATTCTGAACAATTAGTTTGGAAGAATCAAATGGATTGAAATGCCAGGAGACTGGAGATGGAAGTACTGGTTACAGTGCTTTTGTATAATCAAAATGAATGTTTCCCGAAGTATGGAGAGTGTGTGATTTGTGGTATGTAAGGTGAATTTAAGTGGTATCCAGACTTTAATAATAACGTAGCTTAAATACGTGTTAGAAAAATATAACTTGCACGTCAAACCTCTGATTCCACAGACTAGTGCCATGGATGAGTCTAAGGGGAAAAAAAGTAGGTCTATTAAATTAAAAATATTAAATAAATAGTAGAGTATATGTGATCTTCCCATATTGCCCAAATCCCGACGGTCTTAGGGGAATGACTACAGGTTGGGAAACTCTAAGTGAAAGTTAATGAGTTCCTACGTTAGAGTAATGGAAATGGAAATGAAGAAATCTGTATGAGAAATAGTCTGGAGGAAGAATCTGCAGATTGGGACAATTTAGGTGTGGTGAGCAAGGAAAAGGGGGAGAGCAATCCAAAATGCTACTAAGGTTTTGAGCCTGACTCTATTAAAATGCCAATAACCATTCAAAGGCATAAAGAAGAAGCAGGTTTATGAAAAAATAAGAGTTGAGTCTATGGGCAAAAAGAGTTTGACGTTCATCAGGCATTTGAAATGCAGAAATGAAGGGCTGGAATAGGAAGAGATTTAGAATTGGCCTCAGTGGTATTAGCTGAAGTTGTGAGATTGTGATTTAGGAAGATAGAGAAGAAAAGAGGGCTGAGGATAGATCTTCCGGGAAGCGTATATTTAGGAATGATGGGAGTTAGAAAGGCTCAATAAGATATAGAGAGCTAAGAGGAGAAGCCAGAAGACATAGGATCTTGAAAGATCATTCCAAGCCTGCGTCCTCAGTGTGGCCCTGTCGTTGGGATACGGTAGTTGTTAAATAAATACTAATGAAAAAGAAAAGCGTAATCAACAGATTTGAGATCTACAGAGAGGTTGAGGGCAAAAGGGAGAAAATACCATTGAATTTGGCCATGAGGAAGTCATTGGTGACCTTTGAGTCTGTAGAGTCTCAGTGGAGTGACAAGGGCAGAAGCCAGATTGCAAGGAGGGAAGGACAGAGTGGGGGGTCCGGAAATGCACTCTTCTTTCAAGACTGAAAATAGAGAGGATGCTAGCTTAGGGGGTGGAAGGTTGAGAAAGGATTTTTCTTTTTTTTTTTTTTTAAAGAAGAGGGTATGCTTAAGCATATTGGTAAGCAAAGCAAAAGGATCTGGTAGAAGTGAGGAGATCAGAAGCTCAAAGGGTGAGGGGGAGAAAAAGGGCAAATTTCGTGGGAAAAAAACAACCAAAAAAGAAGTAAGGAAATCAAGGCCCATGTGGAGAGGTTAGCATTGGCAATGTGGGGAAACAGTTCTCCTCCAAGATCGGGTGAGAATGAATACAGTTAGTGATAGAAAGAGAGAAAGGGGGGACGCTTGTATTCGGTGGACTTGTTATTTCATGTAAGTAGAAGATCATCTTCAAGTAGTGAAAGGGCAAGATGGGAGTTTGTCCCTCAAGAGACCTGGAAAGGTTGGCAGGTCTCAGTGCGGGGAATGAGGAGGGAGTATGAGGGGTGAGCGCAGAGAATGCGGAGACTCACCGTCTTCAACATCCCTTGGCCGCTGGAACCCAAAGGGTGGGGACGTTTCTACACGGAAGTTGAGGTTGGCAAGTTTGCGTTACGCTGGTAAAAAATTCTTCCGTCCCAATTAGGATCTAAAGACCTTATTTTCTATTTAACTTGGTTCAAATATCAGCAAGCAGGTAGTGGAGGAGGTGGCCCTAAGCTTCTGTTTCTCCGGGCACCCTGTACAGTAATTTTCAAGACCTCGCTGTAGGAACTGTGGGTGGGTCCTGTTAGTTGCGCTCAACCAATTGGGACACTGAGGCATGAAGCAACTATTGGCCATGATAATGAGGTGACTGCCTGAGGTATCACATCAAATTTGCTCCTTTTCCTTCTCATGGTACTTAAGGGGCTTCCTTGCTGGAATACAGGGCACTCAAGGACAGAAAGCCCAGGTATCACCTTATTTCCATGTGCAGGGCAGGAAGGACGCTACTTTTGGAGTCAGACAGTCCTGGGTCTGATGACTCTGACTTAACCAAAGCTCTGTGACATAATCTCTCCAAGCCTCTTTTCTCATCTGTAAAAAAGTGTTTTTAAAAATTTAAACATGGGGTTCAAGAAATCACATTCCCAGTAGGGTTACAGTGAGGACTAAATTAATTAAAGTGCTCAATACAGTGCCAAGCACATAGTAGTTGTTCAATAAATGGAAGATAAATTATTTTCCACAATTATTTCTCAAATTCCGCTTCAATAGGTTTTCAGAGAATATCTTCTGAATAAATTTAGCATGCGTTTGACTTTGGAAAAGTGCATCTGTTCTAAGTTAATGGTTACAAGGAAAGGGAAATATTTCTCTCATGGCTAGATGAATGAAAACCTTGGCCTTATTTTCTTAAAAGTGAAACACTAGTTAGGTTAAGTTGCTTACCACAGGCTGGGGCCTGCAGTTCTCAGAGGAGCAGCATCCTTACTTGGTGATCCTGTTTGGTGTGCCCCTTGCTTTGCTCGTTTTGCTGGTCTCAACACTAACCTCCTTCCCCCAGGCAGGCAAACTAAGTGTCACTGCGACAGTTTCCCTCCATGAAAAGAGGAAGCCATTGATCACTAAGAGCCAGCCCAGGTTTACTATGAGTGAATTAAAGCAGACCTGTGTTGGCCTCTGACAAAGTTGTCATGGTGCCCATGTCTCTTTGTTCATCTCTGTATGCCCAGTGCCTGCCACAGATCCTGGCACATAGTAGACACTCTGTTATGTATTAAATAAACGAATCAGTGAGGTCCTCATGAACACGATGAAAAGTCACAGGCTGGTGAGAGTTGGGTCAGATGGCTTTGTGAAGGAAAGTCAGCAGTTTCTGGTACCTGAGCTCCACTGGCTTTGTCTTCAGCCAGATATGTCTAATTATTTTAAAAATAATGAGTTGATTAGGGACATTGATGACACTGTGATTTGTGCTGGATGAAGAGAGAGCCAATACGTTCAATGGCAGGAGCAGAATCCAAAGAAAGCCTAAGAAATAGTACAGCAAATGGGAAGAACAGTCCATGTGTAGTTAGATCGCTTAGATTTGAATCTTGGTTTCCCCCCGTCCCAGGGGGGACCATCGCATTTCACTTAATCTTTCAGCCTTAGTTTCATCAGCAAAGTTAGGTAGGGAATCTCTACCTTGCAGGGCTCTTGCATGGATGAAACACATTGGTACAGTGCGGAAGCCCTCAGAGCGTGCACTTGACATGTGGTAGGAACCACTCAGCTTGTTTCCTGCTGCCAGGAAGAGTTTTGGATCAGTTGAAGCAATGAGCCAACTCTAACAAGACGAAATTGTAAAGAAGATAAATGTAAAGAATGCTTCAGTACCAAAATCAATTACATAAATATAAGACAGGAGCTGCATGACAGAAGGAGAGATTTTAGCTAAGAGTAAGCACAATATGATTTGGCTAAAAAGGAAAAAAAATGCCTTATATGAAAACCACAAAATATCCAGAATGATAGAAGTCATGCAGAGAACAGTTCACAGTGACCAGACTGGCTTTGAAATAGTACCAGTTACGGGCTCCACCCTGTAAAGGGGGCATCGACAACCTAGAGCCCATCGTGGTGAAAATGGCCAGTGTCAAGATCTGCTTCAAAGGCCTGTGTATGTGGAATGGGCTGAAGCAACAAGGGATGTTTGAACTGGAGAAGAGAATGTTTAGGGGAACAACACAGCTGCCTTTAAGTGCCGGAAGGATTGTCATGTGGAGGACGGTAACTCGGCTTGCTTCGTGACATGACCGAGTTCAGGACAGGGATCAGGGAAGGTGCAGGCCTGCAGATTCCAGCTTGACCTCAGTCAGCACTTTCCAAGCACCGGTTATCTGAACGTGGAATGAGCTGCCTACGGAGGAGCTAGCTTCACCTTCCTAAATGTGCTTATCCGGGTATGTTTGTTCTTTGTCATGTTAGAGATAAATCAAGAATTGGCTGAGACACTGGACTACATATCACCCATAGGCCCTTCCAACCCCGTGACACCTGGATTTCCTGTACCTTTCCTAACTCAAAGTGAATATATAGTAAAATGCTCTTTCTGCCTGGAAAAAGGTAGTATATAGTTCAGTTTGTGGGCAGACAATAAAAATTAACCTAGATGGGTAAGGAGCATTTCAGGCTAGTGTATTTGTTTGTTTTAAAAGACTCTTTAGCTGAATTTCATTCCTAGCTTTAATCAGCTTCTCTGATTAAGAATTCTTCTAGCACTCCACAAAGCAACTAGTCTTTCCTCTCACATCTGGCAGTTTTTGTAAAGAGAGCAACATGCTCAAGGCATAGCTCAAAATAGAACCTAAATTTTCCGACTTCTGAATCCCTGGGCTATCTGTATACCACGCTTCTTATCCTGAACTTTCCAGAGGCTGTTTGAATCCACCCTTCCAACACTTGAGGGCTTCTCTTTCCATGATCCACGTCTCTATTTCACTGTCCAGTTTCAGATAGGTTAGAGGACTTGACAAGTAAAAACTCTGAAGGTAAGTAGTAAGGGGAGGCCTGAATGCAAAGATGTAATACGTAGGGTTGCTCACATTTCTTGGTGGAGAGATAGTGATTCTGATTTTTAGCTAGGAAGACAATGGGATGAAATCATGCAGCTTAGAGGTCTTGGCCATTAATCACAAGACCAGTCAGCCCTCAGCTCCCAAGCCAGTGTGAAAGTCAGATCGTCTGCAGAGGTTCCATTCTCTTTCCATCTGCCCCATGCCTCCTATTGATTCTACTTTGTGGCACAGTACTTGACCTGCTAATAAGAATGAAACACAGTGTCTGCCTTCTTGGAGGAAATCTTGGTAAACTTTTGCAGATTCTCTTCAATTCCCTGACATCATTCTGAAGAAACACATAATTAGGCTGAGAATCCACTACTGCTGAATGGTATACAATAGTGGAAGTTCAAGTAGTATTTGCATTCAAACCTAACTCTAAGAATTCATTTGCATTATTAATTATCCTAACTTCAGATAAAAAAAATAAGGGGGAATACTTTGATCAGTGGTAGTTCTGCAAATTGTCACCAAGAGCCATTGATTCCCCAAGGCTGATGACTGCTCTGCATTCTTCCAGTGTGGACACCCAGAGCTGTTGAAAAGAATTGAGACGCTTGTCAACAGAATGGAAAGCTGGCCTTCATCAAAACAATTTTAGTCTGCGAGACTAATGACCTTTCCTTGCTGTTTGTTTTAGTTTGGAACTAAATGAGAAAATTGTTTTAGATAACAGTAGCTCGGTCTTCCTTTCCCAAGTATTTTATTGGGAAAAGCCAAGTAGCACAATTGTTAACCAGTGTTTTAAAAATATATATACAGCAGCCTAGAGGAAGTGGTTCGCCAGCCCAGAAATCTAACTTCAGAATGGATAACAAAAAATAATAATAACAAAAGCATCATATCCAAGGAGAAAAATGCCCATTGTTTGCTCACATTACCACAATAATAACAATAGTACCAGGAGATAAAATACAGCATTTCTGAGTGCTGCTTGCCTCCAGTTTTTTAAATAGCTGTAAACCGAGCTAGCTGATGAACAGTCTCCAGGGATAGCCTAGGATCACTCTGGTTTCCTGTTCAGCCTTGCTGAAGGAAAAAAAAAAAAACCCTAATGAAAGAAAAGAACGTAATGGTTTTGCAATCCAGGTAAAAGGTTTAGGGGAGTTCAAAGATCAATTAATTTTTAAATCTTGATCACTACATTTCTGAAGAGCAAATAAATTGGTGTCTTGGAAGACTTAGAAATCTGCAGATCAAAACATAAATACAAACAAGAGATAGTCAATCAGGAATATAAAAACCCCACTGGAAAAAGTAAAATTTAAGTGGCTTTCATTATCTAAAGCTCCTCGGAGTCTATTTGAAGTGGCGTATAATTTTTTAAAAAGTGCATGGTTACGGGCTTCTTTGGTTAAGTGTCTATGGGTGGGAAGGTATGGAAAGGTTTAAAGTGTTAAAGTAAAAATATCAACTAGGCTTTACATAAACCACCAGATAATTTACAGACATTTGCACCACTGACCGTTTCCCTCCGGCTCCACATCAGGGTGGAGAACAGAGATGTTCGTTGCATCGTTGTGAAGCAATGAAATTTCTGTAAGTCGTGATCCGCTGGCATGTAATAACTCGATCTGCTTCATGCAGACAAAATATATTAAAAGTATGGACGAGTGAAGTTTGTGCCCCAGGGAAAAGGCGAGATAATGCATTGAAATTGTTCAGAGGTAGTTAGATGCCTAATGGTCTAATATGTGAGCTATGTGAGGTCTGGGGTCTGGTTCTCATAAATTCTGGCTAGACTGATCCTGTAATTTCAAGCAAAGGATAAAAGCGTTAGCCAGAATCATCAGTGTTCAATGTCCATGATGCTGGATATTATTCATATAAAGATTTTAAAAAGAAAAAACATTTTAAAACAGATGTTGTGGAGTACAATTCATGGTTCTGTGTGTTTGTGATGCTTACCTACATGCAGGGTATAAGCCATTTCTTGAAATAAATTAACTTGGAATTTATAGAAACCTTCTACATCTTTTCCATGATGGGATAGGACTTTTGATATAATATAATATAATATTTGATATAATATAATAATGTGCTGCATGAAAAACCATGTAGGATCTAATTATTTCAACTTCAAACTGACATATCTGTGTCTAAATTGGAGTAAAAAACATGTTTGTAATAAAAATTTACCATTACGAATGGAATAATTTAAAACCAATTTGGACGGATTCAGGAGTGATTAGAGGAAAAAGTTCCCAAGACATTTGGTAGCCTTATAAATGATTTCACAAAATAGGCTAAGAATATCCTACCAATTATGTTGGCTGCATACTGAATCATAAGATTTGAAAAGAAAATTCTCTAAGAAGTGGGCTCTTGAAATTAGGTAGATGATGGGTATGAAAACCCTTGATCGCTTCCCCCTTTATATAATTGATTTCACCATGGGGGTAGAAGTTTTGAAGTTTTCATTTGCAGTTTCTTTTCTTTTTTTAACTGGCTCACTTACGTTTGAATCTACAGTGTATTTATACAGACTTTCCTGCCAGAATCATTGACAGTATTTTTAAATGCTTTCCCTCACTGCCTAGGTTATACCAAGCACCACTCTCCTTAAGTTCTCCAAACTATACCACCCACACACACATCATGAATAGAAATGTGCATACTTTTTTTTTTTTTCTTTTATAAAACAAAGTGTTCCATCTAAAATTACTTTGGCTTTGTTGTGACCCTGAAAACCATTTCTCATTCATACCCAAGGAGTTGGCTGGTGTGAGCGAGCTACCTGATGACAAAGCTATCATTCTCAAATTTTGTTCGTAAAATGTCTGCATTTACATCCATATATTTATTATGTAATCTCTCTGTATTAGTACCATACTTTAAAGCATTCCGACTTTCTATAAGAATCTCAGTAGAAAATACCCTCTGGGCAGAAAAACTGTTAATCTGGTCTTCTGAGTTTACCTGAAGACATTTGTAGATTCAGTTACATTTGATTACTTGAGTTTGACTTTTCAAATTGCTGAAAATGTTTACCCGGAATTATTCTGCTGGACAGTGTAGCACATATGTATAGCCATCATCTTTTAATATTGAAAAATATACAAATACTTTCTGTGAGGGATCTAGAAGGTGGTATTTGTTATTTACAAATGACAAAATCAGTCTCAAAGATTTAGGTGATTTCTAAAAGATTTTTTTTAAACCATCAGATTGCAAAATTTACATCACTTCTGCTTGCTTTTACTCCTTTTTTTTTTTTTTATAACCACATGCTTCCTTTTCACTTATTCTTCATCTTGAGGAAACAGACTCAGAGGTCCATCTACCAGTCAGATTCTGGAGGAGAATCGTAAGGAATCCCATTGCTATTTGTCCTTGTAGTTTGATGCTCCTGTAGACTTTGGCCAAGTGGGTTGATGCTTTTGTTTGTTTGGGTTTTTTTGGCTGAGAAAGATTTGCCCTGAGCTACCATCTGTGTCAGTCTTCCTCTATTTTGTATGTGGGTCACTGTCACAGGATGGCTGACATGTGGTGTAGGTCTGAACCCGGAATCTGAACCCGCAAACCCAGGCTGCCAAAGCAGAGTGCACTGAGCTTACCCACTAGGCCATGGGGCCAGCCCTTGGATGCTTTTTTTTTTTTAATGAAAGTATATGAATTATTTAAATACTGGAATTCTAGGAGTTCTTTTTGACTCATTTAAATAATTACAAAATGGGAAAAGATTCCATTTGAACTCTTTCATGGGTTTCTTTCCATATTATTTGGAAGAAAATCCAAGCAACAATTTAGCTGGCTCTGATTTTGAATAATTTTATTGGTGTGTCCATCCTTCCATAACCCCACCTACCACTTTGCCAGTGACATTTTGTTGCTGGTTTATGAACATGAGATGACTGTATGGCAATCCTCAGCTACAGATAATTTGCAAGAATTAGTAGTAGTGTTGGCTGATTTAACTTTTCATTATACATTCTGTCCTTTGGGGAGAGTCATAGTTTTAGCAGGAAAGAGTAGGTACTGGAAATTTGGGATTAGTTTACATTTTCTATCCAAAGTTAAGTAATATGATTACCTTTTGATTATTTCAATTCCAAACATCTCAAGGCAAAATTCAGAATCCGTGCTAGAAAACCTGAGTAGATTCCTCTCACTATCCCCTTCTCTCCCCTTTGTCCTCATTCTCCAAATCTTTTCCAGATTGTTTGCAAAATGGAATTATCTAATTTCACGAGTATTTGTTCTGAGAAAGCTCTCCACTCTGGTAGAGAGAATCTAGAGACGCAGTTTCAAGGCTTGATATCTTAAGACAAGACCTTTTTGTCCATGAAATACCACCTTGGGTTTGACGGAAACTCTGAGAGAACTATCTCAGCCAAACATGCCCAAATGTATCCATGAACCAGCACACTGATAACACCATTAACGGTAAATGACAAATGTCAGCAAGTCGAGTTTTTAAAGTACTTTGCTTCAAATCTCTGGGAAACACGTAAAATATTGTGAATATATTTTAAAAATTTTAGGTGGTTTGTGGTCTTTTAGAAAACACTGTACGCTTATAATTGTCTTATTTCATTATTTCTTTCCAAAATTTATATCACTAAATCAAGCTGTGGCAAGAATGGATTCAGGACATTTTGCTATCCACTGAGGCACCATTTCAGAACGTACATCTGTTTGCTTAATTATAATATTTCTGAATTTGTTAAGTCTTGCCACTATCAAATTTAGTTTTTAAAAAGACTTCAGACTAGGAACCAATACTGAATTATTAATTTGCACATTATGAACTTTTCAAGTTCTAAGTATAGAGGAGGAAATACTGAACTAATTTGACTAATTAATCTAGTTGATTACAGTATATTTATACAAGCAGAGTTAATCTAGCTGACCCAAAAGTTTAAGGAGTCTCTAGTGAAACTATAAATGAAGCAAATTAGTAATTCAGTGACTAAACAAGTTATTAGTTCGAAAATGGACACTTTAATATATACTTTTAATCGTCTTATGAAGAGTATAGCTTGATAACCTTCAGATTTCGTGTTTTGTACTGGTATTATATTTCTAACACCCACAAAGCATCTTACACTGCTGCGTAATTAAAATTTTTACTTGTAGTTATTACACTGCAAAAGCATGCCCAGACCGAAGCATTTTCTATTTCTTTTCTTCAGGCTTTCTCTCTGCACTGTACTATCACCTTATTTATTTAAGGCACGCTATGAAGGTGCGCAAGAGGAATAAGCTCTCTTGTTTGTTTAAATGTCCTGCCTACTATAATGTGGGTGATTGCAGCTTTAGTGAAAATGGAATCTCCTTATGCTTTACCACAAAAACTGCATTTAAAAGCTCTAGTTTTAGTTCTTGTCACTGATTCTGTCCCATGATAAAAGAATATGACTTGGAATGTGCCCAAACAGAACTTCTAAAGGTATATGTTCAATGAAAGGGTGTTCCTTTGAGTTTGTATAAAAAGAGAAAAATCTCATTGATTTTGTGGAAGAATTAAGGGAAAATATCACTCTTCGGGTTGCTTGATGTGAGGGAATACTATAGCATTTTGCTTTAGTCTGATACTTAGTAGACAAGTCCCTGGAGAAGGAAGCATGGCTAATTCTGTTCTTTTAAAGTGCCTAATGTGGTGTTGACACACTCAAATGTTAAATAATATATTTTAACATGAAGGGAAAGCTCAAAGCTTTCATGAGGTAAGGCTGAAAAATAGTTATACATGCCCTTGATTCATGGAAATTAAATAGGCAAAGAACTCACTTTCATTTATTCATTCCAGGAAAATCCTTACAGTCTTGTGTTTAGCTCATGTTGGATATGCATTTCCTAGATTTTCAGGGCTTCAAATCCTTCCTCAAAGAAAAATTTTATTTAATATCTCGGAATATCAGGATTTCTTTTATTTCTGAAAAGCATACCCCGTTCTCTGGCACTCATACTTTAAAGTACTGTACTAAAAACCTTAAGTCTTTGCTTCTTGTAAATATCTACGACATACTTAAAAATATTGAATTATATGCCTTAAGTGAGCGCATTGTATGGTATGTGAATTGTATCTCAAAGTTGTAAAAAAAAAACACAAACCCGCCAATAAACTTGTCAGTTAGTAAAACTGGATGTTCTTAGTGTGCTTTTATCTTTCTATGACTAGTTCCTTGATAGGTAAAAATTCAAACCAACACAATGATTTCAAATAAAAAAATTCTGGATATGTCAAAAAAGAGATACTTTGAAAAGGATTTAGGTGAATAGGAAATCATGTTTGCAGTCCAGGCACTAAAAATTGCCGTTTGATTTTAACGTTAACAAATTTGTAATTTCTACACTGACTCTATTGGCTGATTTGATATTGGACAAAATTAATTTTTCCCTACAGATTTCCCATTTGTGAGTGCATTTATTCATTTAACCAATAGATTTAAATTTTAAATCTAACTATATTCCTTTGGGAGTGTGGAAAAAAATAAGAACTCTGCTTAAAAATGAGGAGACAATGCCTAGCCTTCAAGTCGCTACAGCTGAGTGGGGACACCAAGTAAACAGGCATGGTGTTATACTATACTTTCACTACAGAAACAATAACCATATAATGCTCAGTGAGTATCTTGCAACCACCAAATAACTTCTGATAAACCAGCAAGTAAGCTATTCTATTCTATGAAATGTGGTATATAAATTACTTAGCACAATGACTGGCACACAGTCCTCCCAATATGAATTGGCCAGGAGTGACATTAGAAGCACAATAGCACCAGGAGAGCTGTAATAGTAGTTAAATTTATCTGATTAGACCAATGGCGACATTCATTTTCACTTAGAAGATCTCAGGAAAGCATTTTGATGGCTCGAGAGAGGTAAAGAAATCCTGGAGAGAAAATATGTCTGGGCCTTAGGGAATTGCCATCAGGGCTGACCCTGGATGGCTGGAAGACCACATGAGCATCCGAGGGAATTGAAACTGAAAGGAAAAATCCCAAAAGCAAATATTACTCCACTCCCAATCTGAACCTAGGCCAAGCCTAACTTGCTTATAATACTGTTCAAAGGTAAATACTGTAAAGAGCATGTAGATGGTAGAGTTGATGCACCTGCACAAGAAAAGGGTAGATAGACAGAGGCTGTGCTAGGAGAAGTCCTATTGGACTGAAAATTAATTGGAAAACCATGAGCTTTTATTTGGTTCTGTCCTCAGTTGTCTCTAACTTGTCACTTCACCACTTCTGTTAGTTTAAAGCGAACTACTGACTTGTTTACCCCTCAAGTAGCACGATTCTTTGTAAGTGTTTAAGCGTGTTGTCTGATGATTAATGAGTGGGTAAACAGAAGAAATGTCAGGCACTGAAGAGTTAAAAAAATATGGTTTTAATGGTGGTGTTTTGAAGTTTGACAGCGAGAGGATTAATTAAAGATG